>NC_092205.1:4334758-4378334 GCF_043381705.1 Parasteatoda tepidariorum
TGCCATCAATCACTTGAATTCGGCCCACACCATCTGCAGATATACATGCCCAAATCATGACATTTGTTGGATTTTTAGTAGTTGCTTCAATGCAATCAGGATGAAGCGCTTCACCTACTCTACGCCTCACGTATTTTCTACCATCACTTCCAAAGAGCGATATTTTACTCTCATCACTCCAGATTACTTGCTTCCATTGATTTTCTGACCATTTAATGTGCTCTTTTGCCGACTTAACTCGTTTTTCGCGTTGTTTTTGATTTAAATATGATTTTTTCCTTGGAATTCTAGCTTGTAGTCCAAATCCTGATAAGCTTCTTATTGTTCTTGAACTTACTGCAATACCAGCTGCATTCATTTCACATCTGTGGTGTGATCATGGGATCACCACAATATTTACTTTTCATACTGGACTGTCTCCAACAGGAGCGCCCTCTTCATTGCCTTTGCAGGATCTCTAGGGCTCGACTCATAGCTCGTCTTTAGAGACTCTTGCAACCGCTAAGGAGGGGACGCTATCTTTTGGAGATAGACCAGTATTCCCCGTGGATCTCGAGCAGTTGGTTGCTTTCTTAAGCAGCAGGATAATTTTTGTTTTTTATCCCCCTGTGTGCTCTAGAGTTTAATCGTTGATTTTTACCATAATAAGTTTTTCCTTATCTCCTAATTATTTGATGCATCATGTAAATTTAGCGAAAAAAACAATTATTATTTCAATGACTTAAATTAAATTACTATCTACTCCCTGGAGCACACAGGGAGAATCCAGCATCCACGTGGTGGATGTAGGCTCTTGTGAATTGATGAGCCGCATACTGAAATGAACATGTTTTAAAACCGAAATGAAATAAAAATGCTGAATGAATACCTTCGTCTACAAAAATCTGTGTTTTTCATTTGAATGGGGATATACAACATCTAGCACAAGCAGTTGGCGGATGATCTACACCTCATGGCCCTTCCTTCAACCACACCTCCCGACAACATCTAATGGCATCTGATGACATTTTTCTATCTTGAAGGCATAGCCATTTAATTTTTCTATCGGTAGTAGCACTTGTGCATTTTTTTCGGCCTGATTTGGCATCCGGAATGCCAAAAAATACATCGAAACTGTCCTGAAACCAAATTTGATACCTTCCATCAGGGATCTCTTCCTCAACAACGAACCATTTATTTTTCTGCAGGATTCAGCTCCATGCCACACAGCAAAAGTGTGCAAAGCATGCGTTCAAAATAAAGGCATAGATATACAGTAGACGCCGCTTAATGTGATCACATCGGGACGAACCTGATTTGATAACAATAACCGATTGATTACAATAAACGAAAAAGAAATTAAGCTAAAAAATGATTTTTTTTTCGTCTTTTAAACACTTAGATGTTTCAGTTTTACTATCTCCCTCCCCATTTTATTGTTTGACCAATAGCGATTCAGTAAGGGACCTGCCAAGATCAAGTGGCATACCCGAAACAATGTTCTCTTTTGAAGGTCACCCCTTACCCCCTTCCCATAGCGGCTGGAACATATCATCTGTCACATTGTTTAGTTCTTCTGAAAAGGTGCTCGTGACAAACATTGACTCGTTACTGGCAGGTCTTCTTTTCTCTTTATTTAGGATTTCCGGGAATTTGAAATCGTACAGTGCGGCGGAATTTTGCAATGCTTGACCGAAAATGGCAAACCCCCCCCCTCATAATAACACATGTTTAAAAGATAATATACCAGCCCCGTTTGGACTTTTGGTAAGTTTCAGGAAACACTTCACAAAACGCAAAAAAAGTTTTCCTTCTTGTTTTTATTGATTGCATTGAAGCAACTACTAAAAATCCAACAAATGTCATGATTTGGGCATGTATATCTGCAGATGGTGTGGGCCGAATTCAAGTGATTGATGGCATCCTAAATGCCAAAAAATACATCGAAACTGCCCTGATACATCGAAAATTGATACCTTCCATCAGGGATCTCTTCTCCAACAACACACCATTTATTTTTCAGCAGGATTCAGCTCCATGCCACACAGCGAAAGTATGCAAAGCATGGTTTCAAAATAAAGGCATAGATGTATTACCATGGCCAGGAAACAGCCCTGATCTCAATCCAATTGAAAATTTGTGGTGGCGTTTGAAAATTCCCGTACGAAGAAAAAGTCCATCCAATAAAAGACAACTAAGTAAAGCTATAATTGATTCTTGGCACCATGTGATTACGAAAGATGAACTCCAAACACTCGTTCACTCGATGAAAAGACGCTGTGAAGCTGTCTTAAAAATTAAGGGTTATCCTACTAAGTATTGATTGTGTAAGTATCACTTTAAAAAAATGCAAATCTAAGATAGATCGTACTAATAGTTGCATAACTTTTTTTGTAATGTAGATATTGATATACTGTATTTATTAAAATTCTACATTACATTACCTTCAATTTGATATATAAACGTTTGTATTTAAGTGAAAATTAATATATTCTACAAGCACACAAAATTGAAAAACATGAAACTTTCAAAAAGTGTCCACACTTTTCGCCACCACTGTATGTAACATAAAAAGCTTCAATTAATCTTTTTATGCTATTTCTTTTCTGTAAATCCTTTTCTTTCCTTTTATTATTCAAATCGAAACATTTTCTCACACTTTTAAATTCATATCTTGTCCTTAAATCTATTTTTGGCTGAAGTATGCATTAAGTAAAAACAAGATATTTCCTCCTTTTGCTCTTTGTGTGAATCGCGCGACCTATTTAATAAACCAATTACAATTACTAAGGTTTCCCTTATTCCCTAAAAAGAAACATTTTACGGATTTACTTTGTAAGATTTTCCCTAACATATAATCGAAGAGCATAACTTTTCAAAGCCCTTTTATAGCTGCTCTCTGTCTAATAATTAATAAATAAATTTTGTACCTTCTTTCCCTGCCTAAACCTGTTTTAATCCTTCCACTCGGCTATAGATATATATATATATATATATAACAATTTTTTTTCCTAAATTTTAATTTTAGTAATAAATTCTGAATTTTGTGTATAAGCATTTTATCAATGTGTTAGTTTGTCTTGAGTTTTAATAAATTGTTTCGATTTTTCCCTTTCAGAGATCAAGATATGCAAGTGCACATCATTTTGTATACTTTTTCCATAATTATATATGGTCCAAATTAAATAGTATTTAATATCTGTAGCTGACATTTTTATACTCTAACTGCTTATTAAACTTATATAAAAAGGAAACATTTCTATCTATGGTATCTCTTTTTGACATATTTTACTGAAACTTTAATAACTCTATTTTTTTGGAAATGTAAATTCATTTCTTAGTATTTACTGAAGCATGAAGCAATTTATTGTTGCAAAACTTATATTGATCCATTTGAAAACTTGGCAGAAGTTTTTGTAACATTTTTGTCTATAAAATACAATATTTGTGATATTAGCATTAATTTTGGTAAACTATACTTGTTTCAAAGTATCACCCTTGTGCGGAATCTTTTGAAATGTATCTTTTAAGTACTTTTGCCTACTAATTAGTAACATAATTTTTTACGGTTTTGAAATTTAGTGAATCATGCTGAAATATTTAGAGAATAACTGTAGAAAGTATTTTGAAGTTAACGGCAAATGCTGCTGTTGATACAGTTTCATTATTTTGTTAAAAAAAACTTACTGAAACTTAAAACAATGTTATGTTTCAATAAATATGTTCTTCATATTTTCATAAAGTTCTTCCATTTATAAGAAAAATTGAAGTGCAGCAGAGTTTACTTGATTTCAAAATTTCTGCTTGTAAATTAATTTAAAGATTTTAACTTTCACTAAGGCAGAACTGCAATTTTTTTAGGAAGTTAAATACATAATAATTAAGTATTTCATTTACCTTGCATAACTTTTATTAATATTTTTTTTAAGGATTTTATTGACGTAAATAGGCATAAGGAAAATGATATATAGCTGCTCTAGATTTATATTTACTAATATTTTTAGGCAGTGCTTTAAATTCACGATTTTCTTTATTATAAATATAAATCAAAATTAATTTGAAATCTCTATCTACTTCAGCATTTGCATTTCATTTGTTGTGCATTTAGCTACTAATGCAAGTTATTTTGAGATATAACCCATTTTGCATTCCTATGAAGTAGTTTTTACATAGTTATGGTCAAAATAAATTTTTATTCGATGGTCATATATGATGTAATAAAGGGATATAAAAATTCTTTTTTAAAAGGAAAATTATAACTAAATTTAAACATAACTTGTAAAATATTGTTTTGAACTATGCATATTTTTAAAGTCTTAAATGAACAGTTTTGTTCAATATTGTAACATCAATATGTTTTTTGTTGTGTTGGCTAAAAGTAGAACTGCAATGAGTTAATATAAAAATATTTTTAATTAGTAAATGACCTTTTTGTTTTAATAAATGTATTATAAGTTTTAAAAAAAATGATTATTTTTTATTGGCTTGAATATTTTTTTAATGTGATATTAAAAGAAAATATTGTTAGAGTAATAATTTTTAATCTTATTTTTTTTGGTGCATGAAAAATTATTTGCGATCATATTATTTTATCAAATTGATTCAAATTGCACAAATTTCTTTTACTGAATTAATTGAGAATAAGTTTAATGGTCTTGAATTATTTCTACTTGTAATGAACTATCAGTTAATTTTCAACTATGTAGTTTTGATTATTTTTTTCTTCTCACTTAAAAACTTATTTTGTGACAAATAGAAATTTTTTTTTAAAACAAATTGGTTTTATATTTTAGTTTCAATCAAGATAAAAGTTAAAATAGTTTTCAATTCAGTCGTTTCAAATTTATTGCAAAAGTGTTATTTTAAAGTTCGAAGTTATTTTGTTCATTTTATTTTACTTTTCATTTCAGTTGGAGTCACAATCATGTTCTCTAAAAAAATCTCCAATCAATGTATGTTTTGTTTTTCCTTTTCTCTCAATTTTTTTTTGTTGAAGTAAAAACAGGAGAGAAAAAGCAGTTTTCTTTGAAATAATCTGTATTTTTATAGAATTTTATTTTCGTAATCTTTATAATTTTAAATTATATTGCTCTTTTGTTTGTATTGCGAAACTCGGTTATTTTTCTCTTTGTTTTTCTTGTCTTTTTTATTGCTTGTATTTTTTTAAGAAAATTTCTTGATGTTATTCTGTTCTTGTACTATATCCGGTGATTTCAGATTCTTTATTTACACATGGTAAACAGTAATTTTAATTCACAAAAAATAGCCCTTTTTGTCCTTAACAATGCATGCCAAAATAATTTTTGTTACATCAATCTTATGTTCTAGAATTTTTATCGTTTTGTTGAAAATATTACGATCAAGTTTTAAGTTCCTTGAAACATAATTTTATTTTACTTTTTGGAACTGATATTATTTTTTATTATCTATATTATATAAATGAGTATTAAAATATGTTCTACAGATAAACGTTTTTTTAGTTAACTTTCTGAAGTTATAAATTATTCCAGTTTCTTCAATTTTTAATTAGGTTTGATATTGTCTGCTGGGGTTTCACATAGTATTTTATAATTTAATACATTTAGATGCATAAATAATTGGATTAAAATTATTTTGCAATTAAAGTCTTGTAGCTCATAAAGTTATTTAATTAGCACAATGATGTATTTCATGTTTTTAATTACTATGTACTATGTTTATTCAAGAAGTTTTATTTAATGCTTCAAATTTCAAATTTAGTCACATTTGTTTTCACCGTTTTAATCTACTTTGGATGATTTTGTAAAGATTAAAATATGGTTTTAACTTATTAAATTTGCAATATTTCTGAAATCTGCTATTTAAATTGTGAATTAATTTTTATATATGACTGTTTAAAAAATAAGATTATGTTTGTTTGCTTATGTTGAATGCAATGCAGTATTTCATTTTAGAATTTAAAGTACATTTACTTAGATTTATTTTTATTACATTCAATGATGGAAAAAAAAAATTAGGTCTCAATAAGCAATTTTTTTCTCTTTTTATATTTGTTTTTATTGCTATGAGTTTTTACTCTTACCTATTGAAATATGTTTCTAAATATTTTTTTTAAAAATCTAATTTCATCTTATTAAAAATGAATAGAAATATTTATAAGTGAGGCATCACAGATAACTAATTTTTACATTTATGTCTAATTAATAGCATTGATGATAAAATATTTTGATATTGATACTTATTGTAATAATAATTTTTTGATAACTTATCACACTGTTCTTATTCTTTCAAAGAGATACTGCATAGAAATTTAAATAATATGTGTCATTACTTTATTAAATATAAAATTTGTGTATTATTATTATTTGTTTTTGCATTTTTTTTTTTTGAAAATTTGTCGCATCATTCGAACATTATCATTCATTGCTTTTCCCAAAGACAAATAAAAGTTTTATTTTAATATATATATTATTTGTTTTTAAATTGTATAGGAATTTTTATTTAAGAAATATTTACGTACATATATATATATATTCTGTTGTTGATAACTTTGTTTCAGTTTTATAGTTATTGACATTGTCACAAATACGGATATAAAATCTGGTGTATGTATATTTCAATTAGGTTAAGTAGATTTATTTATTGTGAATTTATTCCGCTTAAAATTATAATGCTTAGATTATTTGCTGTACAGTTAAGTTGCAATTTATTTTCAAGTTATGTGTTGTATATTTTCTTTTTATTTGTTGTCCTTATATTTATCTAGTCTGAAAAATATGCTGTCACTAGGAAAATTATGGTGTTAATAATTGCAAATGCCACAATTTTTGTTATGAATGAAATAGTTTTCATTATGTCTTCAATTATTTAACTTTTCATTATAAATTGTTAATAATGTTTGGAATCAAGAAAGCCTTGTTTATATGTAAGATTAGAATAGAAAATCATATGTGAATTTGCCAATTAGTTAATCACAAGCATCGAAACATTGAGTAAAAAGTACACAATTTTATATGATTTTAAATTTTCTGTGATTTTTTTTTTTAAGGAAGAGCAAAGTTAAGATTTTAAATGCATGTTTGCTAAATTTCATGAATAAATTATGAATTGAAAAAAAAAAGAACCTGTGAAAGTGAACAAAATAAGTTAAGTTCATTTAAAAAATTTTAACACAAAAATTAAATTGTCAGAACTCACTGTAAAGAGCACCTACAGAGAGCTCACTATATTTAGCAATACGTAAATTTTTTACAAAGGAAACAAACTTTCAATTACAAAAATTTTGTGCATAATAGCACCAATAATTTGAATTTCTATGTTTCCTCAATTTCACTTCTTCAACTGTCCCTCTTTTGACACATCGACTTTACTTCTCCTGACATTAATTCGGGACTAATTAATAATTAAGTGACTCAAACAGTTTGGTTATTTTACATATAGAGTAGCATAAAGCCATGCTTTAAAAAAATAAACGTATCAGATTAGCTGGACAATAGGATTTTACATGTATACAAGGTCCAACAAATTATTCCAAATAAATTTTCATTTTTATAAGATTTTAATATTTTTGACAGAAGTTTTTATAGCTCTTTGTAGTTAATTAATTTTGCAATTGCATTCTTTTTAGACATTTATATTTTCATAAGAAATGTTCCAGTCTCAAACAGGTTCAGTTTAAATTGATTGCATTTGATTTTCGATAAATCTAAATCTTGATTTTCTATGTCTGTATTCTAAATCAATCTTGATTTTCTATAAATCTAAATTTTTTTTGAATGTTTTAAGTTTAATAGTAATTTTTTTTATTAGCCTTATCTTAGTAATTTTACTTGCTAAATCATTGTTGCATTCCTTCAGTTTCTTTATTTTTTACTATATATTTTTCTTTTTACAGGAGGATGTTTATTATTTTTAGATAATTTCATGTTTTTGACTTAATCTAAATTAGAGAACTCTAGAAAATTTGAACTAACAAGAATTTCTTGATTTGTTTTATTTCAAAGAACTGCATTTAAGCTTATATTTTTCAATTGTCAATTTATATTTTGTTTTCTTTTTAAATATGCGTGGCTTGGCGTTCCTATTAGAAAATATCTATGAATCAAGTTAGAAAAATTTATATTGTGGTGTAATTATTGTGACTTAAATGAGAAATATTCTTTGAATTTAAATTTAGTTGACTTATGTGTGCATATTATCTTCCTGTTGGATAATCTATGTACATATTATTTTGAGATTCCTATTGCATTTATGAATATCATATTGTAAGTAATGACAGGACTAGTTAGCTCTTTGTAGTCATTTCATGATGTCTTTAATGCAAATAACTACAATTATATAACATCATAGTGATAGAAAGTAAGAATAAGGAAAGAAAAGAAATTACTATTGTAGTAAAGTTTATGTAAGATTAAGAAAGGAGTATGCTAACCAAATTTAATCTAAGCAATCTTTTTAAATTTTTTTCAGGACATAACTTTTATATTTAAAATGAAATAAAATATTTTGAGTTTTATATTTATATGTTTGAATATTTTTTTGTTTTAATTTCAATTGGCATCTTTGAGGTTGAATTTTGTTACTTTCTGCACAGTTAACTGTTTTTTTGTAATGTCAAATAAATAAGAATTGGTAACTAATCTTAAGTGTGCAATTGCACATAAAGTTCATTTGTTTAAGGATTAATTTATATGAATAAAAAAACTTCTCAAGTTTTTCTTACCCCTTTTCTAATTCACTGTGAGTTATACTTCTTAACAACGAAAACTTATTTTTTTTAAACTTAATTTTTCATGTGAATTATGAAAATTATTGTAAAATTTAAATGTATTCATGTATATTTTTTGGATGATTAATTGAGTAGTGTGAAAATTTTAGGTTTTCTTCAATTGAAATTTTTGTTTGTATGAGAAAATGATTTATAATTTGAAATCAATTCCTTTTAGCTATTATTAACAATTTGAAGATTCTACTGTCTTCTTCAGATAGTCAATTTCTGTTTATTAAAAAAAAAAATAATATTTTTACATAATTAAACGAAAAAGACTTAAAAGAAAGATTTTGTATTTTTTAAAAATTAAAATTTTACTACTATATAAATTATTTGTGAATTAAATATAATTCATGTTAATTAATTAAAGTACTGTTTTTTCTTCTGTTTTCATCCAATGTACTGTAAATGGTTAATTTCTGTCTCTTAAAAAAAATTCAAGTTTTTTTTACCACTCGTTTAATTTAGTGAGATAGGTTTAAGGAAAAAAAAAAACCAATCAGTTGTAGTATTTTTTAATTAAAATTTTCATTTGAACTGTGTAAATTATTTATTAATGAAAATTAATTCATAGAAATTATTTATAATTATAATTTTTCTTAATAGTAACAATTAATGGCCAGTGATAACTCTATTACTTTTGGTAGTGTTCAGTGATACTGATATTTATTATAAATAAATCATAAATCTCTTGAAAAGTCACTTTTGTATTTTCTTGAATAATTAAGTATTTTTTAAAGGCGTGAAGTAATGTTGGTTTGTTACCATTCTGAAGCGTTACTTTTTAGATGGTTTTATACTGTTTAAGAAGCAAAATTGTGAAACATTTTGAAAGCTTTTGTAATTATGTCTTCTAATGAAAGCATTTAGTAAATGCAAATCTTGTGATGTCGTTATGCTTTTTAACATTTTCTTCATTTTGAAGAAATATTTTTTCACTTTAGATAAATGAAATTTAAGTTTTTTACTGTACATCTTTTCCAGAGCAGTTATGTAATTTGTACTATTTGCTGCTGCTCTTTCAAATAAATATTTGTATGAAGAAAGTGTGCTGTTTTTTTCTTTTGTTTTTTAATCATATAGTGACTTTGTTGTCGCAGGTCATGAAGGTGAGGGGTACGATTGCTCTTGTTTTCCACTGGCGCCATCTATAGCCAAGAATTTGACTTCTCTCATACCCATGCATCACACCCGTTTATAGGGCGAACCCATTCATTCATCCACAGATCGTTATTTTCCCCTGAACCGGAGAGCGATCAATATCCAATATCTCTGGATGCATAATTTTTTATGGGAACATGGAGGACTTTGTGACCATACAGATTTAACGCTCACCACTCACGATTTACTTACACGGCGATTCTTCAGCCGCTGGATTTGAACTACCGTTCTCACGACTGTGAGTCCAGCGCCCTACCAACCAGGCTATTCCGGCCGTCTTATATATATTATATTTGAATACTTTTATCAAACTTAAAATGAATGTCATTTTTCATAATATTACCCTGAATCTCCAAGAAGGCTATAATTGGAAAAAACCTCCAAATAAGTAAGTTTGTCTAAATTTGAAAGTTAATATTTTAAAAATTAAAAAAAGAATTTAAATCAGTGATACAACCGATGAACACTGCCCAAAATAATTAACATCATTTATAACTTGTGATCAAATTATCGGATTTCCATCTACTAAGATGCAATCTTAATGATTCAAGGGTCAACCTTAAATATGGTAATTAATATGTGTTGATGATTTGACAGTATTTCAAGCTTCGAAACCGGACATGGAAGCATTCGATGAAAGATAACTTCTTCCCTAAGGATTCGAAGTTTTAACCCTCAAAACACTGACTATTTAATTGACAAAATACCTCTTTAATTGTTTCCTCAACGTTTTTGTCAGATTTTGCGTTGTACAAATGTGTGATCATAAATTTGCACAGTGAGAGTGAACATTGATAACAAATTTAGCTAAATTTAAAAGAAGGAAAAAATTAATTGAATTACAGAAAATTATATAATTGTAGTCAAGCTTACGAATGTTCACTGAGCAAAATTAGCAAATATCGATAATTAAAATACATTGTAAATAAATTAAAAAAGTCTTCTCATGATAGCCTCGATTTAAATTATTAAACACAAATGATTAGATTTCAAACTATTTTAATTATCGTGTCAGTTTAAATTATAACCATAAATAACTACCATTTTTCTTTAAAGTATTAAACATGATTCATTAACAATTATGTCGTTAATCAAAAATAGTGTTCTTTTATTTAAAGAATTTTTTGCTTGCTTGAAAAGGAAGACTTCCAATGGTTCTCCCCCCTCCCCAACAGTATTCTTGTTGTCTTTAGAGCAATAAAATATTAAAAATCCTATTTTAAAATAAGATTTTTTTTAAAAATTTTTTAATTGAAATACTGGAAATAAAGTTACTGGAGTATCACAAGTTTGATTACAGTCCTACGGCATTTGTATTACTTCCCGGGAGTTATCATTCTATGTTGCACAGTAAAATGGTCGTTAACACTAGATTGCCCAAGGAAGTCATTTTGACTGCTTTTGAATTTCAATTAGAAAAACAAAGATGTATAATAGGGACAAAATTTTGCAACTTTTTCTACAACATATAATTTTTTTTTTGATTGTTAATGTATACTGATAACTTGTTAAGTTATTCTTTTACAACCCAGTTATTTTGACTGCTTTTTTGGCAATATAGGTATTTACTAAGTTTCAATCTTTCTAGTGTTAATGGAGGTGGGTTGTTCTTAGGGGTTACCCCCATCAAAATGTTATCGAAGGTACATTATTTTTAACAAGCGATTTGAATTTTAGTCAGTGCTATTTTCTTGGTGCGGAATGTCACTTGTGTTGGTATAATGAAAACAGGAACAATGAATTCACTTTAGCCTCCATAAAAATGATCTTTACTGATATAATTATGTGTGAAAGCAAATTTAACAATTACGAAAGATGTAATAGAATTATTTCAAATTTATTTATTTGTCAAATGCCAGTTACATTAGCCGTTAGGCTATTAAACTTCTTGCTTGCCAATAGCGTTGAAATATACAAGAAAAATTTGTCAGTGCTTCACACTCGTCCAAATGTTCTGCCGTCCACTATCTCATATATAACACACAAAGGTGAATCGGCTAGTCCAATGCGAAATAAATGATTCTGCAGACAGTCAAATTATTTCAAATAAATAAATAATATTATTTTTGGGTTTAAGTTTGCATTTGATTTTCTATTATAAAAATTAGTTAGCGTTAAAGATTGTTTGTTTGAGAGCTTTTTCTAAAATAATTTTGTTTTTCTCAAAAAATAAATCATTGATGGCACTCTGACTGAAACATGAAGATATTCAAATAGAGCTCTCAAAATAAAAGCCTCACACAAATATTCTGAATACATTATAATTTGCTGATTAGTTTTGATAATACAGTCAAACCCCGCTATAGTGAACACGGCTTATAGTGGATATAGTGAACGAAATGCTCGGTCCCGTGACTTGCTATACACGTATATTGTTATTTTTAGTGGATATAGTGAACCAAAAAAGTGAGGAAGTTGGATATAATGAACATTTTTCTGTCTTCGACTGATTCCCCCCCCCTTTTCTTTGTAATAATTTTGAAATTTCTACTTCAAAATAAATACATATACCGATTTTTAAAACCATCTATAGAAACTACTTTTATGTGCTCGAATGGCAGGTTAGACAGGTTTAAAAAGCGGAATAACAGAAATTCAGGAAAAATTATCTGAGAGTCGGGAAGTGTTTCCATATCTGATGTTGAGGATTGCTCATCAGCTAAAGATTACTAATTTTTATTTGTACGCAAGACGAAGAGTGATGAAAAATAACACATTTTTTGCTACTACATAATATTTTTCAGTCATTTATATGAATATAATGTAATAAAAGGGAGGAGTTAGGGAACCATTAGTGAAATTGCCTGCGTAACGGATAGTGAACTCCCGGTTATAGTGAACCGAAATTTCGGTCCCTTGAATGTTCACTATAGCGGGGTTTGACTGTATTTTTTGTTTTGATATTTTTGTGTGTTTCCCTCTTTGACCATTTCTACATTTGTCTGGTATTAGAGTCTAATAGTCTCTCCTCAAGGTTTTCTTCTACGGAAAAATTCCCCCTAAAAATGGTTATAAATAGAGGAGGTCGCTATACAGAGGTGGTCTTTCCTGGAGGTTTCATTGTATTTTCAAGAACATTGTCAACTTGAACTGACTAATTTTACATTGTAAACTTTACCGATTAAATTTCACAATAGACATACCGCTTATTTCATTTCTGTATTACCCTTTGTTTACGAGGCTTTTAATTCTAAAATTAATCAGTCCTCCGCTGAATGGATTCCCGAAACTAGGCACCCTTACTGATTTCGTTTTCATTTCAGTTTTATTTAATTTATTTTGAAAATTATTAAAATTTAAACTTTTCTAATTAGCCATCGAAATGGGCTACAGGTGGCGTAGAGCAGAACCTTTGGCAACACTTCACATGCTTTCATCGTTATCTGGTGGAGAAGGAAGTACGTTAGTTTCTCTCTTGATTTTCATATAGATTAAAGACTTTTAAGTTGGGAAACTATATGGAACTGAAAACTACATTAAACATAGCTCCAAAAGAAAGCGTCGTGAACATTTCAACGAATATTTTTCACAATTAAGTACAAAAAATATTACGAAAGGGGAAATTATCGTAATACAACTAAGAAGAGGAGGAGAAGGAAGGGGGGGGTCAAGACATGGAACCGGTCTTCTCCCCACATGCCGTATTCGAGCGTTGCGATCTCAAATATTAGTCATAGCCTTTTTTTTTTAAATTTTAAGTTGCAAAACAAATAAATTAATAAAATATGCTTTGTATTTAAAAAGCTGTCAGGAAAGAAATCAGTACAATTCTGCTCAGAGTCTTGATTAGCTGTTTTACGAAGATTTTTCAAACTAACTTTAAGTTCAAGCAATGTATGAAGCTATTTTATTCCTAAACCTCCTAAAAATGAGTCTAGAAATTATTCGAAGAAGTATATGACTGTTCTCTTTGAAAGAGTTTGTAAACACCTCTTTCATTCAATTTGTTAAAAATTGTATCTTGATAAATAATAAAGAGAAATAATGTGGGTAATTGTGTGGTTTATGTCTTATCGTAAACCACACAATTGCTCTCGCTGTACAAACCATTAAACCATATCTATTCTATACCTACTTATTTGAAACGAAAAGTGTGTTGATAAAATCAAAAACGCCGATTTAGTGATGTTTTCTTCTAACTTAAACTTCGTTTACATTGAAAATATAATCATTTCGCGGTATATCGTTGTAGGTGGCAGAGTTGTCCTTCACAACGTCATGCACAATAATCTTTTTTTCTTTTTCAAATTTAAGGTAATTTGTAGTAATTTAATTTTAAATAATGATACCCATGGAGGGCTGCTTTCTTCACAAATGAGCCTCCAAAGTGATGGTAGGTGGAAAGAGCGAGGAACATCTGTGAAAGTGATGCATACCAAGGAGTCTGTGTGTGCGGTGGCATGTTTTTCCACGTGGAACACGAATCTTCACGTATATATAAATGATATGGTTGATGTGCATCCTTATGCTGGTTCAATTTGTGATGTTTTGGTGCTACAGGACGATAACACAACGGCGTGATTATCTTTAACAGTAAACAATTTAGCGCAGGGAGTGGCCAGCTCGATAACCGGACTAGAATCCTATCGAGCATGTTTGGGATGCTTTAGGAAGACGCTAGCTATTTTCACTCCTTCTCCTCTGTCCCTTGCTACGCTTGGAACTGTTTTGCAAGAACAATGGCTGGTAGTTTCTATTGAACTGAGAGATTGAAAGCATCACATATCATTGTATATGCTGCATGGGTGCTTGAGGGAATCACACTCTAAACTGAGAGTACTTTTTCTATTCCAAACCGACGCATCTGTTTTATTCATTTCATACCTATGATAATTTCTATAACGCCATAATTTTCTGGTTAATACTTTTTTACGGTGTTTCATACATTATTATGTGCACTATAGTGTGTGTCAGTTTCATTAAATTTTATGCACAAATTCTTAAGTTATGGTTATTGTTGTGATTTTTCTTTAATTTATGAAAAGCAGTGTATATTGAGCCGTAGTGGCTCACGGGATAGAGCGTTCGCCTGCCAATGAGGTCCCAGCGATACGCGTTCCACACCTGCCCCGTACCGACCACAGTGCTGAAGTAAAATATCTTCAGTGGTAGACGGATCATGGGTAAGAGTACCCTTGTAGTCAGGCAAATTGTTAGAGGTTTTCGTGTTGTTTCTCACCATGTAACGCAAATGCGGGCTAGTTCCATCTGAAAGTCCTCCACGAAGGCACATTTCCCCCAATACTTTATCCAAGAGTTCCTTTATCTTCTGGATTTAGTTCAAATTTACAAGACTGCAGAGTTGAGCATTAGTGGTAGTAAACCCAAAAAATTGGGTCAGTTGTTCAATGACGGTTATAAAAATTACGTAAAATCAGTGTATACTGTGCTGAATTCGCACCGCTGTATTGTTCATACGCATCACTGCCATAGAACTGTCTAAACTTATGTCACCTCACCCATCTGCCTACTGAAAATTCATCAATAAGTAGTCAGTTACTGTGATCAACCAATAGGAATACGCTTCTTTTGAAATTGGAATAAGAATCGTCCAATAGGAATAGTGTAAACAACTGGTTGCCATTCACGATTACAAAAATACAGCAATTCATTAAATTATACTAGTCAAAGTGATATAGTTCAGCCTTTGGCTCGGACATCTCTGCAGTCATTGTTTATTTCATGAGTTAGTTTAATGTCAAACCATGTCTGCTTTTTCCTAGATATTTTTGTTCAATCTAATGCTGACTCGCATGCATGTTCATTTCCGTCTGTCTTTGATCCTTTAAGTTGAGTTCTAACGTTATGTTTGCTTTTTAGAATTAAATATATTTGAAAAGTTTTATCTAAATTAGTTAATGAAAAATATTAAAAGTGAATGCGTTTAAAATTTAAAAATGTGGAAAATTCTTTTTATTAAAGCCCATACGTGTTTCTGAGTCACATTGGTATACTTTCATTAGTAGGATAAATGACAGAAATGGTAAAACAGAGATGATTTAATTCGACGGATGTTACGTCAGACTAAAGAGGTAAGTATGCAGGTAAAGCATTAAATTCTTTAAAATAATAATTTCCAAACATTTGGAAAATATGATAGCAGTAAGATCATGAGCATTAGAGTTTTTGCTGATGTAAAAACTCTCCCAAAAATGTAGGTCAACCAATGAAATACATTTAAGAGAGACAAAAGGTTTTCTTTACCTCATATATCCTTCCTAAACATATTTTAATTTTGATTAACAAATTGTAATTTTTTTAATGAAATTTAATATTATCACAAAAAATAAAATTCTGCTTATACATAATTTTTTTGGATTAAATTTAAGATTTTTATGATAGCAAAAGAAGTGGTTCAACTCTAATCTTGACCTTGGCATATAATAGGGCACAATAGTTTAAATTGCTTTCCCATAAGTGGTAATAGGGTTCTTTACAATCAAAAGAAGGGTGTAACAAGTTGACATCCAGCGATTATCATACCTCATAAACTATGCAGCTTTAGCCCCACCCCCACGTTTCGTGACGTCATAGAGATTGGTGGTGGTAGACTGTCACAACCGCGTCCCGGGTTTTTCCGGGGGGATCGATGGTAACCATGGCAACGCCACTGTCCTCTTCCGGATTCCCGATTTCGCTCCTCTGTTCCTATTTCTGGATGCGCTTGACCATCCGGTGAAGAGGAGGAGATATGGAGTAGCTCCTGGTCACGTAACGTGTCAAAAGAGGGGAGAATAAGAGAGGGGTGGGATGGATACTTGACCATCAGGGCGTTAGCAGTGGCGGGAAATTTTCGAATGAAACTCAGCGTTGATTTGGATATTTATCCTGTTTACTTGATGGCTCGTTCGGTTTTGTGCTATCCCAACCATCACGTGTTTGACCAGTGGCATGTGGACCCATTAGACGTCTTCAGAAAACTCTTCAAAGAGTCAGACATAATAAAATGGCCCGATTAGAATGAATGATGACCGAGTCACCAAAATGATCTTCAACGCAAAACATCTGGAACTGATAAAGGATGCGGTGGGTCGACAGCTTAAAGATAAATTTAAGAGTTCTCAAAGTTATTAACTGGAAGAGCCTATCCAAGAAGAGGCTAGCTTGGAACTGGATTCTGGGGAAGGCCATGGCCCACCTTTGAAGAAGAATTAGATCTTTTACTTGATTGTTGAGATAACTCCGAACAATTTAAAGGCAGATATAGCAGATAGATTACTAGAGTCGTATCCAACTCTCCTTTTGAAGGAAAATGAAAAAGCAACAGTCTCTTTAACTCAAGTAGAAAAGCCGTAATTATAAAATTGTTTGTAATATTTCGCCGCAAAGAATTATTTGTGTAAAATTCTCTGTTAGTCAGTCTAAAAAGTGAATATTTAAGAAAGACTATTGAAAAATTGCCAATTTGGCGAGATTTTTTCCACTTAGATAAAGATAACGCTGGAGAACAAATTTTTTGTTGGTTTTATTCAAATACTTGATCTTGCCCAACTCGGGTGAAGAGATTTAAAATCAGAAACTAATTTGCACCTAAAGTTACACTTTAAGAAAAGTTTAAAGTTACTGTTTAAAAAATGTCATTTAAAAGAATGATATTTTTAGTCTATTTTTTTGTTGAAATGTGTCTGTTTAAAAATGTTATATAAAACAGGGGGTTGCATAAATGTTGCGACAAACATGGAAAAGAGTTCGGGTACATCATCAGAAATAAAATTGCATAAAAACCTATGCCCGAAATTGGCGTGTGGGGTTGATTTGGTATCTTTGTTAGAGTCCCCACTTAAACTCTAAAAAGAAATATAACTCTAGGAAAGCGTTCCACATGAAAATGTTTCCGAGAACGGGTTATAGGTTTCTTCATAAATAACACTAAGTTTAAATAAATAACTATCTTTATTAACATTTAGGAAACTTGTAAATTTAACTAAAACATTTTAACATATATAAAACTTAACCACTTTAACATTGAGGCAGCATAGAAAAAAACTGCGAAAAGGTAACCGGCGAGAACATGCCGGATTGCTAGCTAGAACCGACGGGGAGAGAGAGAGCGAGCTGTGAGGATGCGGCCAAGTTATATCCAAAACATACTGTGCGCATTTTGCTGATTTCGCCCTTCACGCATATCTCCATTCAGGTATGAGGTTTACGTCAATTATCGGCTGCGAGCGACGTAGTCCAACGTCAGAGATTCGTAATTCGGACTTTGCATTTCAGACCGCAACGCCACAGGCGTAATACGTCACTAAGAGCCCTTTTCTATTATAATGTACTGCGAAGGAAACAAAGATTCAGTTCATAATAGGGGGGCTCCCTCAGCGGCGTATGACGACATCTCCAGGCATGTGTTCCTATGCAACTTTGCTTATGATGTAATCTACCTCTCTTAGAAGTTTGTCGCAACATTTATGCGACCCCTTGTTTTATAAAACGTTTTTAAACTAACACCTTTCGACAAAAAAAGAGTAAAAAAAGTAATTAAAAAAATACTGTAGCTTAGAGGGGCGAAATCGATTGCTGATTTGAAATCAGCGATACGAAGGAATCTAAGATTTATTAAAAAAAATCTCATGTAATAGAAAAAAGGAAGATTTTTAAAATCTTCTAAATCTCACAATACTTCACTTACAATGTACAAAAAAGGTTTTGAACAACTTTCAAAGATTTGTTATTTATCATTATACTTATTGGCATTAATTAAAATTATAAACTGAGGAAAAAAAGTCTTCAAAAACACAAATTTGCATGGTAAAAATATTTCTATCATTTTTTTTTAAAGAGCTAGAATTTTGATAATTAACACCAAAGTATCATTATCCATCAGTGTAATTACTATTATCCTTTAATAATTATCCATTCATGGTAATTAAAGAGTAACTACCATTATGGTAATGGTTTATCGGGAATTTAGGTCCTCAAAATTATAGTTTTTTCTTTCCACACATTTAGTAAAAATACAAAACTAAAAAGTAGAATTCACGGAAAAAACGGTTTTTATGTCATGCTCTAAAGTATGATGATAAATTACGAAAATGTTTTTTAGAACGTATTCAGTTTACCATTAGGAACTTTTAAAAGTTTGATAGCTATACTACTGTTAAAATTATTTACACTTTTATTAAAATTACCATTCAGATAATAATTTTACCAATTTCCTAACAAATAGTTGGATAATAAAATTATATTTTATTTGTCATTTTTACCAAAAGTAATTATCAAAGCACAACATTAAAAATTACTGTACTTTTTGATGTTCCCAAAGAGTGATAAAACGAGTTAAAATTTACCACATTCTGGTAGTTTTGACCCTATTTTATTCAGTGTGCTTTGATTATAATTTATATTTTAAATAAAAAAAATGACATTCAATGAATCAAAAAAGTATAATAACATACTTTTTATAAGTTAGCAACGAACTGATGTACAGTGCGCCGAAAGAAATAAAAAAGGACCACTCTGTATAATTTTTGATCTAATGGTCGGATCTTCACGTTCTAGGACACAATCTTTTTTGTTCAATGGGGTGATCTCAGATATGCCAATTAATGAGTAAAGTTATTTCAAGTTACGAAAACTGACACAAAATGGTTCTTTAACTGAATAAACTTTTCCTCCAAAACCTTTTTTTCTCCGCTTGCGGATTTCTGACCCCCAAAATATAGTGGTATTCACAATCTGAGAAATATGGTCCCCAAAGTTTGATCAGGTGAGCCATCCAAAGTTTGAACCCCTCAATGTTAATTTCGCCATTTTTGTGTATTTCGCTATATTTCAGAGACTTTTGAAGCAAATTTAAAATTTTTTGCTCACAAAGCTCGCTTATCCTAAGATAATTCCACTCCAAAATTAAATTTTGATAAACATTTATAATCTTTTATTATTTTATTTAGTATACGTCGAAAAAAGTTTTGAATCGTTAGATGTCTAATGTTAACATCATTTTAAAGAATTTAATTTTACAGGGGAAAATACAAAATTTGAGGGAAATCTGTCGAATAGTACCTGAGAAATCAAATTTTAAAAAAGCCGCATGTTTAAAATTCTATTGCTGGGGAACTATTCAAACCATTTCGTTAAAATTTTGTATTTTCTCCTGTAAAATTATGTATTTTAAAATGATGTAAACATTTTTAAATCTTACAATTCAAAATTTTTTGGACTACTATTAAATAAAATAATAATAAATACCTACGAAAAAATATATTTTGTTCTAAGTTATCTGTGGGTAAACGATGTATCTTTGGATTTAATGGTGTGCCGAAATTTTTCGATTCTCTTGAATGTTCTCGAGATAATGAATAATGATTACGATTTAATGAATTGTTATTTATGCTTTAAATTAATCTCATTATAGTTCAACGAAGTATTTTGTAAATAAGTTAGATTGAAAGAAGTTTAATTATTTGTATCTATATTTTAATTGGAAATATATAGATAAGATATATCTAAAAGTAACATGATATGAGAAATGATAAAAAAAGACTCATGACCCTTTATAAGTTGACCATCTGTCTAATTAAACCAGTAAAACAATGCATCACAAGTGGTCAACTTACACAAGTTTTTCTATATTATGTATATTATTTTATAAAAATAACTTTATATTATTTTAATAATAAAGGTATTGTCCCAAAAGGTAATCTACCTGTGTAGTTACTTTACTGTTCAATAGGCTGCACTTTTATAGTTTAGTGTAATGTATACCGGGCAATGGAACTTACATTAAAAAAAAACATCAGTGTAGGGTATACCGGGCTGTGGCACTTAACCTTAAATATACGCCAGTGAAAGGTATACCGAGAAAATGTAAACCGGCAGTAGTCAACTTGCAAAGGTTTCACTGTATTTTTATATAAAAATATGTTTACTTTATATAATTGTAATATTAAATGTTAGGTATTGTTCCAAAAGGCGATCTATCTGTGTCGTTACTTTACTGATCACAAGGTGGCACCACTATAGATTATGATATAATATACCGGGCAATTATGCTTAACTTTAAAAAACATCTATGTAGGGTATACCGAGCAATTGCATACCGGTCAGGGGCACTTAACCTTAAATAAACATCAGTGTTGAGTATACTTGGCGAATGCATACCGGGATGTGATATTTAACCTTAAAAAATATAATAATAATAAATATATACTAAACTTAAAAAAGAACAACTCAAAAACTCAGCAAAAAAAAAAGTCTATTACACTAGTAGATCGCATATTGGGATAATACCAAATTTTATTATTATACAAAAAGCAAAAATGTAAGACAATAAGAGACAAAAATATTAGATCTCAGTTAAGTAGACGAGAAAGAATTATATTTCAACAAATTTGATGCGCGATAAGTATTTAATTAACTTCACGTTAACTAACATTCTAACTTATGTGGAGAAACTCAGTGGCGTACGCAGAATTTTTTCAAGGGGGTGTTCATAATTTTCTGAAACTACTAAAAGAAATTCGAGTCTGTAATAAAGCATTATTATTGCCCTAATTTAGACAGCTAAAAAATTTTGACTTTTTATTTAGACAACATAGTTTAGTTAAATTTTGATTTGATTTAAGTTTAAGAACGTAATGTAATATCTTCTAAAAAAAGGTCCAATGTCATATGGGTGGGAAGTAACACTTTGAGGGCCACTTTCACATTCATCAGATTTTGTTGTGCTAGAAACGTTTTCTTCAACGGAAGTATCACATTTCTGTACAACAGAAAAACTTACACTGGTACTAGATGCTGTCACCTCACTAATTTCAGGTCGTGGTTTTTTCTCAAAATAATTAAAAATTGCTAAATTCTTGAGTTTTGACATCCTAAAGATTCAAGAACAGCAAATATATATATATGGATTGGTACAGAAATATCCGCTTTGCTACAATCTCAAAGTTTCGAGCTGGAATGAATAACTTTAACGAGCACAGTATCTCCAATGGTATTGTTATTGATTTCTTCACTAGTCGAAATAGTGGCGACGACGGGTTCGGCGATTGAATGAACTTTTTGTTGAGGTAAATCAAAACAGATTTAGCTACAAGCTCCGAAAGACAAGCGGCAGAGATAACTCTTAGTCTGACTAACTAACTCCACTGTACTCCGTTCCCCCTTTTATATAATTTTTCACCGCATCTCCAAAATTCTCGAATTGTCTCAAAGACGACAGAATGTCTAGGATTCCAGAATCATCGCGTAAAGACCTCGCGAATGACAGCCAGTCTCAAAAACTATACTGGTAGGACAGAAAGGAACCAGTCCGTAACAGTGTCACGTGAATTTGGTTTCAAAAGTACAACCCTATTATAGTAAATGTTTTTTCAGTATTCTGAGAAATACTGTGAGAAAAATATATAGTCTTAAAAAATAATAGCTCGCATAATTTCTACTAAACTTTTTATTTTCGCCATTTTGTCTGAGCTCAAGGGGGGTGTTTAAACCCCTAAACCCCTCCCTTGCGTACGCCACTGGAGAAACTAACTCAACTTTAAAGCGCCATTTTGCTTATGAACGATCAGCTGGCGCTGGCGCCACATCTGTGGGTATTTATGATCTTATTCTTTTTCCTGAAGTGCAAGTACCCAATAGCTGCGAGAGATTTGGTGGGAACCCTAAGGTGCATAATATAATTTTTATTTTACTTCCTATTTTTAATGTACTATACTTTCTATTTCTATTTATGTACTTTCATTTGTGTTTTATTCACGTTACTTTTTGCTGCATTTTACATAGAATAAAGTTATAGCCTTCCTTTTGTTGGTCATTAAACTTGCTTTTAATGGCACCCCAATTAAACTACCCCAAAGATGAGTACTTTCTACAGATTATTTTGGATTATTCATTTTAAAATTCTGGGTTGGTTTTAGATTCTGTTCATCAAATACTTCTAGCTAATTTTTCATTTGTTCCAAATTATATTGTACCTACTATATGACATTTTTATAATAATAAGTATTCCGATTTTTGCTATTTTAGTAAGGATATGTTTTAAAAAAAACATTGATATTTTGCAGAAATTCACGCCACGACCTTGACTATAATTGATTAAAGTATATTCCCTAACTCTATTTTCTAATTTGTATAATTGACACTAATGTTTCGAAAAATTCACAGCAATTATGATTGAAGTAGTACTGCGTTAAAACATAAAACGCAATGAGAAAAATGGTGTTAGTGTTTATTTTTTTCCTTAAGCTTGATTAATATGAATGATGTTATGTGAAACCATTACATTTTAGTAATGAAATTAATGTTTTTATGCTTAGTGTTTGAATATTTTCCCTTCAATATTAAATATGGATAGTCATAATTTAATTATGGAAGATGAAAAAATTCGTATTCAGTGAAAATAACTCTCACCGCTCACCAACCAGGATGATTACTTCGCAATAATTGTTTTTTCTTAGCGGAAAACAGTTTTTTTACTAAAGTTAAAATTCTTCACTTAACATCTAAGTATACTAAAAGGAATTCTGTTTGCTTACGCTTGCGCCTCTACTTCCCACCTCCAAATAATACTATCAATTAGTATTATAAGGATTTAGATCTCTTGGTGAACAGAAGTGAATTTTCGAAGTAGTCATTCTTTAAAATAACATTTATATTCTTGTAACATTATATTGTTCAAACAAATTTGATGAGTTCACAATCATCATTTAAAACTTTCTCTAATAATAGCAGTACTGGAAAATAACTTTAAATTAGGGATACAGAAATATCTATATATATATTTCTCTTACACGGCTGCAAAAAAAAGCCTCATTACAACTCCCTGAATGGCAACGCTAGAAAATCGACCCATGATTGCCGCTAAAAATGTTACATGCTGAGGTGGTTCAACATATAGCGCTTTTAAAAACGGAAACTGAAATAACCAGAGAGAGCATTCTCACCATCTGCTGATGACAACCTAAACAATATGGAAATGAATGGGGGAAAACTGGATCCTACCACGTGATTTTCCGGCCAATAAAAATGCGCCGACAACCATGGAAAACGGTGTTACACCATTATGATTTTACATTATATAGAGATAGTGATAATAGGGTTTACCTGGTATTTTTTATTGTAACTCCTGAAGCGTTTGTTCTATCATTATGAAATTTGGTAAATCAAGGGACATCTGCAAGTGACGTAGTGTGGGTATCTCGATCCTGTTTGGTTGTTGAAACGTGACATTTGTTTACGTTAGTGACTATTCTTTCCATTTTATCCTGAGTTAGCTAAGCCCGTCAAGTATCAGTTCTTTTAAGTGACATATTCTATGATATTACACAAAGATTCTTTCACAAAGATTTCAATTCCTTCATTATATATTTCCTACTTAACACAACGACAGGCATTTAGAAAATGATTAAACTAATCATGTTTCGAAGTTTCCAGGCACACAGAACAAAAATATAACACGGTTAAACTAAAATACATAAAACAAATAACAAATGTAAGTTAAGTGAAAAACGAGAAAGAATTACATTTCAAAAAATTTGGAGTGTGATACGGTGCTGTATTTAATTAACATTCTAGCTTTTGTGGAGAAATTTTGCTCACCTTTAACACACCATTTTGCTTATAAACGATCAGCTGGCTCTAACGTCATAGGTCACATGTGTGGGTATCCATGATCTTCTTTTTTTTTGAAGTGNCAACATATAGCGCTTTTAAAAACGGAAACTGAAATAACCAGAGAGAGCATTCTCACCATCTGCTCATGACAACCTAAACAATATGGAAATGAAGGGGGGAAAACTGGATCCTACCACGTGATTTTCCGGCCAATAAAAATGCGCCGACAACAATGGAAAACGGTATTACATCATTATGATTTTATGTTATATAGAGATAATGATAATAGGGTTTACCTGGTATTTTTCATTATAGCTCCTGAAGCGTTTGTTCTGTCATTATGAAATTTGGCGAGGTCAGTGGGATATCTGCAAGTGACGTAGTGTAAGGTATCTCGATCCTGTTTGGTTGTTGAAACGTGGCATTTGTTTACGTTAGTGACTGTTCTTTCCATTTTATTTTGAGTTAGCTATGCCTGTCAAGTATCAATTCTTTTAAGTGACATATTCTATGTTATTACACAAAGATTCTTTCACAAAGATTTCAATTCCTTCATTATATATTTCCTACTTAACACAACGACAGGCATTTAGAAAATGATTAAACTAATCATGTTTCGAAGTTTCCAGGCACATAGAACAAAAATATAACACGGTTAAACTAAAATACATAAAACAAATAACAAATGCAAGTTAAGTGAAAAACGAGAAAGAATTACATTTCAAAAAATTTGGAGTGTGATACGGTGCTGTATTTAATTAACATTCTAGCTTTTGTGGAGAAATTTTGCTCACCTTTAACACACCATTTTGCTTATAAACGATCAGCTGGCTCTAACGTCATAGGTCACATGTGTGGGTATCCATGATCTTCTTTTTTTTTGAAGTGCAAGCATCGAATTTCAGCCCTCGATCCTAAATATATTTCATAAATTTGAATTCGTTCCCGAGAGATGCTTGAAAAAGGAAATTTTTTTCATTATCTCCTTCGAAATTTTCATTGTTTTGTCTTAAATTGAAGTCAATTCTATTTTCAGAATATTTTAAAGATAACATCAGTGATTTGCAAGCTAATGACATCTAATTAATTTTGGTATTAGATACTATTAGTATAGTGCATTTCAATAGGTAACAAATATACTAATATAAATAGATATTTATTGTGGTTACCAATTGGTAATAAGTTTTTACGGCCCCCTTAAAAGGTATAAGTACCAGAGAAAATTATTTAATTATTGTGACTTTGAACAGACTTCGATCACATCAATCCCAATGATACTAAATGAAGTTAATTATCAATTTGATGTGCTAAGTTTCTAAAATAGTTCTAAACCGTTATAACAAAGATAATATTATTATTACTATACTTTTCCTAAATATTACTAACTATTCATTTTATTTACAAAGATTCTTCTACCAGAGATTAGTTGGCACTTTTTTAAAATATAGTATGTTCAAAAATAGCAAACAGTTACTCAACATATAAACAACATTCTGATATCTTAATTTTTAAAAATTCAATTTTGGTTTAATAATTTTATTTAATTAATCTCACCGTATGTGTTGAAATTTTTTATCATAATGTAAATGCAAGCTTGAAAGTGTGTGTTTAATTCTTATTAATTTTTTCACTAGAAAAATGATTTTAATGTTTTTCAATGAAAAGAAAAAATGATTTTAAAATAAAGTGGTAAGCAGATCCTGCATTGAGAAAAAATGTATGGTCGAAACTACTAGAATATGGCAAAATATGCCATATTTCTGGCTCTATACGAACACCAAAAAGCGCAGTAATTTTTAACAAAGTGCTTTGGAAATGGTTTAGGTAAGATTAAGAATAAAATATGTTCCTAAAATTAGTGATAAAATTTTGTAATTTAATCATTGTACTTTAGAGCACGGTTTTTACTCATTAGGGTTTTTATTTATTTTTTATTAAATGTATGGTTATAAGAACTAAAATTTTGAAAATCCAAATTTCTGATAAATCATTACCATATGAACGGAAAATTATAAAAAAAAAATGATTTAAATACCGTTAAATTATGGTTTAGATTATGGTTTCGTTAAAAAAAGTTCTTACTATACAGTACAGTAATTTAACCAAAATTTTCTTCTCTGTGCGATAAATCTGATTGATTAAAAAATAGCAATTTTACTGTAATTATTTTAACTGTTATATCATTATTAATAATAATAATAAATAATAATGAACTCCTCTGTAAAGGTTGTTTTTCAAGCATGTGAAGCTTCATCCACGTGGATATTCAGAAAGCCATTATACAGCTCTGACGAATGGATGCTAGTATTGTTATTGAAATTTTTAAAATTTTTTTTTAAATTTCAGAAACAGTTTAATACTTTCAATCCACGTTTATTTTAATTTGTTAATAAAGTTGATTTATCGCTTCGTAAAGTTTCATTGGCTGGAATAGCTTCTGGGAAATTTAAATTCTGAAGAACTGTTCCACTGATTTCGAGCAAATTTTGTAAAATCACATTTTTAAAATTAATATAAAAATTTGTTTTCAAATTTCAAAACAATTCAAATTTATTAAAAATATTTTTTTATTTTATATTTATATAAAATANATATATTATAAAATAAATATAATATATATTATATTCATTAAAAATATATTTTTTTGCATGGAATTATCTTTGAATAAATAAATGTTATAATTGTGCTCAAAATCATTTAAATTCTCTTGAAAAATTCTCAAGATGCGACGAAATACGCAAAAAGTGAAATTAACATTATAGGGCTCAAAATTTGGACCCCTTTCCTGACTTCACTATCGGGATCATATTTGCCAGATTGCAACTAGTTCCTATATTTTGAGGGTAAAAATTCTAAATTCGTCGAAAAAAAAGTATGTTATCTTAGGAAAGCACGTTTTTATGTCTGAATTCGTAACTCAAAATACCATCTGCACTGATTAATTAGCATATTTGTGATTACCTCATTAAACCATTAAGATCTGGTCTTATTGCGTGAAATCTAATGATCAGATCAAAAATTATTTAAACCACTTGTTTTCTTTTTTTTGTGCGCATAGTACAACAATTTTTTCATCCTTATACAGTTCTTTCATAGAATAACATAGTTTAAAATTGGTTTTATGAGTTGGAAATTATTATATCCCGAACTATGGATGGTGGCCATTAAAAGAGTTAAGTAAAAAGTAATAAAGCAAAAAAAAAAGTTTATACATATAGTCCAACAAATGATCCTTAAATTCTCATTTTAGAATATTGCATTTGTAATTTTTTTCTCACAAACTATAAGCCAATTTAACTGTCTACATAACTTCGAATTTTCAACAAATATGCTAAAAAGATGATCAGAAATTTAGTTATAAAGTGAGCTTTGCTATTTAGCATTTAACAATAAACAATTTTACATTAATAAATAAATTCTAGTACATTTATTTCCCCTTTGTTGGACCTATTTTTTTCTACCAATGTTTTGTTACAATATTTTTGGGACGAAGATAGATTTATAAATTTAAATTCTAATAGCTTATTTCTAAAAACTAATTTGATTTCTGAAACAATTCTTGGAAAGATGGGAAGCTTATTACTGTAAATAAACTTGATTAGTAATTATCAAATGAGTGAACTCATGACACAAGCAGAATGTAGCTTCCCAGTACTGGTTCCTCTACTTGATCTCATGCTAAAATTTACTGTAACCCACATTTATGTAAGCTCTTCATTCAAATTTTATTGTTTTGTTTTTGGAAGCAGATGACAGCACAAATCATAACACAACTCATAATCACAATAATAAATCTTAAGATCAAAAATAAAGATTTTGTAAAGAGGTTATTTCAAGCCGATGAGATTTCCATTTTTGAAGTACAATATTCTCTTAAAGTAGATTAATAGTTACATTAATACACAAAACGTTGTAATTCTTATGATTCGTATCTTAAATGTACACTTAGAAAAAAAAAGTGCGGTCAAAACTGCTAGAATATATTATAATTTACCATGACACAATGGGAACACAAAAAAGTTTCAGTATTTTTTACAGAATTGTTTTGGTGGTGATTTTGATTTTAACAATAAAATATGGTTTTATGACCATGCTGTTTGGTAGTAAATGTGATAAAATTTGGTAGCTTCATCATGATACTTTAGAGCGTGGTAAAAATACCATTTATTTCTTTAAATTTACTTTTCAGGTTTGCATTTTTACTAAATTTGAGGTTATAATAACTGTAATTTCGAAGACCAGAATTAACTGTAAACCGTTACCATACAAACAGAAAAATTACCAAATGAATAATTAAATACCTATATTTTACTTTAACTGCCAAAATTACGTCTGTTGTTTTACTAGAAAAGTTGTTATTATACCTGTATGGTATCTTTTTTCTCCTTGTAGTTTTTAGAAAAATATATTTGAATCATTTTTTTTAAATAAATAAAAAATTAAAACAAAATGAAACAAAATTGCCCTTTTGAATACACCCGATTGTATTTAAAAGATCCACAAACAAAATACTGTTAATTTGAAACAAAAAAAACTCGAAATTTTTTCACCACCACCTTATGCATTATCTTTACAATTATACAACAGCTTTTATACAAGAAACGATTAAAATGTGAGAAATTTTTTTTTTTAATTTAAATCGATGGACAAAAATTTCCCGTGAAAATTTTTTTTTAATAAATATTTGTTT
Organism: Parasteatoda tepidariorum; assembly: GCF_043381705.1. Lineage (NCBI taxonomy): Eukaryota > Metazoa > Arthropoda > Arachnida > Araneae > Theridiidae > Parasteatoda > Parasteatoda tepidariorum. The sequence continues at coordinate 4,363,891 of NC_092205.1, forward strand.
GCATTTTTCATTCCAATGCTTTTTTGTTATTTTATTAAGATTAGATCATAATAATCTAAGCGTAAAAAAATATAAAAAAATGTGTAGTTTTTTTTTTTAAAAGACAAATGAGTACTTTATAGTTTATACAAGAAATAATTGAAAAGGATGACACCTTTCTATTGTTATTTTAGAGTATTTAATGAAAACGAAAAAACAAATTTATTTAATCTATTCTAATTATAATCTATGTAAATTATATTCCCTAACGGTTATTTATTTATTATTTTAATTAGAATTTAGCAATTTTATACAACTGTTCTTTTAATGAATTTTTTTATAAGTTTTACAAAGAAATAAACCGTTTTGATTTTAAATTGCTTTGTGTTTCTGCTAAACTTTAATTTCTTCTGTTTAAAAATTAAAAAAACTGATACTAAATGTGTTAATAAAAATTCGTCACAAAAACTAAATTTGAAGAAACTTTGTTTTTGTATTAAACAAAGATTTTATCATTTGGCTCAAAATACCTAACATCTAAGTGACTAAAATCAAAAGATAATAAATACGGATATAAAATGTTATACGTATTGCCATTTCTAATCCTACGTTTCTACTAGCAGCTGAAAATCTTTGTAAAGGTTGTTTTTCCTTTCCATGAGTTTTTCGGCACGAAAGCTTCATTCACATAGAAATACGTGCGCTTTATGCTTCCAGCGTTATCGATTACGCAATTTTTGCATCTATTATTTCTAATTGTTTTTCCAAATTATGTTTCAATAACATAGTTTTTAATAAATAATTTTAAAAAATCTGAAATGTTTTTTATAAATGCTAAATTTTTTTAAATTTATGGTTTACGATAGGCATTAATTAAAAAATAGAACCCGTGATATAAACCTAAATTTGGAATAATATTGTTTTTGTATTACACATTTTTAATGTATGTATTAATATGAATATATTAAATAAGAAATTAAATCCATGATACAAAATAAATTTGAATATTGTTTTTGTATTAAACAAAGATTTTATTTTTTAGCCTAAAATGACTTAAATCGAAAGATTTTAAATACGGATATAAAATGTTTTATGTATTGCCATTTCTAATCTTACGTTTCACCTCACAGCTGAAAACCTTTGTAAAGGTTGTTTTTCCTTTCCATGCTCTTTTCGGCACGGAAGCTTCATTCAAATAGAAATACGTGCATATTATCCTTCCGGCATTAATGATCCGGCATTATTGCATAGATTATTTCTAATTGTTTTTCCAAATTTTTCCATAACATATTTTTTTAGAAACAATTTTAAGAAATTTGTAATATTCTTTATAAATGCTAAATCTCTTTAAATTTCTGGCATAGTTGATTGCGTTATTTTGCGTCGAATATTTCTATTGACTTTCCAAATTTGGTTTTAATAGCATTACATTTTATAAGCAATTACAATAAATCTGTAATTTTTTTTAATAAATACTAAATCTCTTTAAATTTCCGGCATCATTGATTACGTAAATTTTGCATCGATAATTTCTAATTAATTTTTGAAATTAAGTTTTACTAGCATACTATTTTATAAAACATTTTACGAAATTTGCAAAATTAATTATAAGCGCTAAATCTTTTTAATTTTAAGGTTCACAGAAGACACTATAAAATAAAAATAAAAATTTTATGTTTGTTCCTTTTGTTATACGGGCTCTTCTCAAAAATTGGGTACAATAAAGCTAACTGCAGTTAATTTTAAATACTACTGATATTAATGTTATATGCCCTAAATATTCAACACTTATGCAAAATGTATACTTGCAATATACTTTTCGATTTAAATAAAATTAGCGCTACAATAAATGTTTTTATTAAATTTTATAACATCAGATTATTTTAAACAATAAATTTAAGGGGGAAAATATCGGCGTTGAGTACAATACATGATTTGGACAATCCTATATTTCGCTAGTAAGAAAAATATAATTTTGTTGCAGAAATATTTAATAAAAATATAAGGAAACACTTAAATATTTAAATTATTATATCGAGGACTGATAATAAGTTTAAAATAATATCCGTTTTCAGTAAAATTAATAGAGCATTTTTGCTTGCTACTTTTCTTAAAAAGTATCAAAACATTAAATTGCTGTTTCTAAAAATATTTCACATAGTAAAATATAACTTCCCTATGGCTGATATTTGCTCAAGATATTATTATTCCATTATTATTAACTGTCCTGTTACTATTAACAATTAATATTATTATTAGATATTATTATTAACTGTCCTATTTAAATTTGATAATCTAATTTTTGCGAAAAATGTTTCTGGTGCTGCTTTGACTCAGTTAACATCATTAATGTTTTAAATTTGCCTTTCAGGGGGATGCATTTTTTTTAGGGTACTTAATGGGAAAACGCTGCAATAATTTATGTTCAATTCTGCAACTAGACAAAATTATTAATTTACTCTATTTTACTGTAAATCAAAATATATACGATACCCATGAGTATATGTGACACAGTAATATGTTAAGAAGAAGTTAAAGTATAAATTTTTATTCAATTCTCCCGATTAGATTATGAAATACTTTCCTAATTTTAAAATAATAATTTCAAAAACGTTTATTGCAAATAGCAGCTATTTTTTACTTTCTTATTTTTGCATGGGTTATTCTTTTGATAAACGCATTCATAAATTGGCATAACTAAAATTATAAAAGATAATTTGATTTGAGTTTTTAATTAGAAAAAATATAATAAAAGGAAATTAGTTAAAAACATCCATTTTGTTGTTCAAAAATTTTATTTTTTTTATACATAATAATAATATATTTAACATGAAAAACACTAATAAAAAATATGTATGATAATTACAAGAAACATTTTAAATTATTATTTTTTAACTAACTAACCAACTAACTATTTATTATACTAACAGGGCGAGTAGTAGCATAAAATATGTATTTAAAGTTGAGGTTTGTTTTGAGAAATAATGAATGGATGTTATTCTTATTTTTTTTAAATACTTTTATCCTAAAAATTGCATGTTTTGAAACTAGGTAAAGTTCTTTCATAGAAACATTATTTTTACAGCATAATCTTTATTTATTTGTGCACAGTGATGACCACATTGACGCAATCATACCTTAAAATTGATTGCGGAACGTAACCTCTATGATTCCACTGACCCATCGTGGACAGTAGCGGCTTTACTTTAATCTTTATATTATTTTTTGTATCAAAATTAAGATAGAAAAAAAGAATTGATTACCGATGCAATTATTATCCCAAAGTTCAACATATCATTACCTTCATACCACTTGAGTATTTAAATTTAGAAAATAATTCAGCGTAATTTTTAATTTTTTCATTAAATCAGATTCAAAATTTCACATTTTGAATCAATATATACATATTTTTCTTTTAAATACTAAATTTAAAAAAAAAAAACAACTAAAATATAATAATCATATTCATTTTTGTAAAAGTAATATTCAATATTCTTGTATGTTGATATTTCGTTCTATTTTGTTTAAAATATTGGTTACACTTTATAGTAATTATCTCTACAAATAATTAAAATAAATATATATTATTGCTACAGTCAAAATTAGTTTAAAAACTAACAATATTATAATAATTAGTTACATAAAAATTAAATATTTGAATATTTTTCACATTCTTGATTCTACAATTATATTTTGTTGTAACTATAAAACTTAAAAAAAAGCTATTGAACAATTTTTAAAATTTTAATTTCAAAAGCAACGTTTTATGTTTTAACGGTTTCTTTTTTTTCACATAGTTACTTAATGAATTATAAAAAATTCACAAATCTTAATATATTTCCTTCGGAAAAAAGAATATTTTTTTACTATAACACAGTTAAGTGATGTATTTTAACGAAAATTATTTTATAAGAAATGTTTTCATAATTTACCAAAGCTTCGATACCAAAATATAAAATTATTATAATTTACGAATTCATCCCCCAAAAAAATCCCCAAAGGAATCCTTCTTTCTAGAATAAAATTAATAGAATACTAGAAAAGCAACATTAGTCATCATGAAAATAATTTTTTGATAGATACATTTCTACAAGGATCGTAATCAGTTCAAATTTTATTTTATTATTTCTCTATCTTATGAAGCATTTAACGATTTTAGATTACTGTTGCTTCAATGTAGAATTTTTTTTTCACCCAGAAAGAAGATACGGCTCCGATTTTAAATCTTTCTCACCAAAAAAAAAAAAAAAAAAAAAAAAACATTTCCCCCATCTTCCTTTTAGAAAGACGTTTAATAACACACTCATCATATCGAGCAGGTTTCAAAGCATCGAAATGCTTGATAAGAAAAGTGGGGGAAGCCCCCCTCCTTACATTTCAAGCACATCGTCATTTTTCAACACGAAATTTTCCATTCTTGTTGTATTAGTTCCTTTCGGTGACGAGCAGTGCCACCTGGTGGTAAACTTAGAAGCCCGCCAGACACGCGCATTGAAAGCCGGCAGATCGGCCATGGCGGACAAATCGCGGGCCAAATTTGGCAGCAGTGTTCTTTAACGGAAAATGACCGTATCTTTTATCTTTTTCATCACCATCGTTGGGGAGGAGGACCTCGTAATGAACTTATAACTGCAGAAAACGATCTGAAGATGAATCTTGGAGTTTAAAGCACTCCGGGATCTTTTCTTGCATCTTCCATTGAGGGACCTTCCTTTTGCTTCCGGCGATCTTCTTCAGAACCCCTCTGTCAAAATCGAAAAAAAGGGGGGCTTAGAGAATCGTCTTCCACCTCTAAATCTCTAAGAGGATTACCGAAATAAAGGTATGTCCTTCTTGTTTAAAATTGTCAAATTTTAAAGTGAAAAAAAACTGTATCTGTTTTACATTGTTAGAAATATTTTTTTAAAAATGACGATAAGATTGGGGGATGAAATCGATATTTTTTCAGTTTCTCGCGTACCATGCTTCAGTATCGGCTGATATCGGAAAATCATAGATATGATCGATTCTATGGAAGTTACCTATACTTTCCTTTTACCTTAGAAACCGATACATAGCTTTTATCGGAATTAAATTACGCTCCCCACGGCATTTATGGAATAAAATAGAAGATGACATTTTAAAGAAATACTGATGCACCGTTTAAGTAATCTTCTGATTTTTAGAATTTATTTCTCGTCTGAGAAACCTAAATTTTTTAATTTTGATAAAAGTATGAAAACGTATTAAATGTTGAAATGCATTTTAACTAAATTAAGGCTTTTGAAACAAATCAATGTTAAAAACCTTTCTTTTCTTACGTCATTTAAATCTAGTTAAATGAATACGAATTTAAATATAGTTTGATTCTATTATTTGAACTGGAATTAATTTATTTGAATTGGAAATCTATGCTCCAGGTTTTTGTCTTCTCTGAGCTATTTAAAATAATGATTTTATATGACTTTTGGTTTCATAATTTCCCTACAATGTTTTAGTTAATGATATTATAATATTACATTTTGAATCCCGATTACGTGCTTTGCTAAATTACGTTGAATTTTCATTTTAATGTAATATTTTGCTTTTTAAATATATACGTAAAATTAAGCATGATGTAATAATGCTACTTGTGTTTGTTTGATCACGTGGTTTAATTTAATCATGAATTATGAATTTATAAAAATATAAAAACAAATTTCGGAAAAAAATTCAGAACAATTTCAGTTCTGCCAGTTTTTGAGTTTACCAATAGGTGTCTGCAACGTATCATTATTTTTTTTATTATAAATGAACAGTTTTAATTATGATATTTGGCAAAAGAAATATTTAAATTATTCGATATTTATTATATATCTTGTGCATTTTGACTTTTACACTTCTTTTCTCTGTGCTATTTAAAGAGCTATTTCAAACGAAATTTTATTTTTCTACTTAATTAGGCATTCATTTTCGTAACTTTTATAAAGTATTAGCTGATAAAAATTATAAAATTGTACACTTTTGCAACTTTTGTTGAATTACAATTACGTGTTTGTTGAAGATACATTTCGTTAATTTAAAACATTAACTCTATAAAAATAATATAAATAGAATGAAACATAGCATAATAAATCTCGTTGTTTTTAAAGGATCTTATGATTTAGATATCTCAATAAAATTCAAAAATGCGCAATTATTATATATAAAAAAAAAATTAATTCCGAACTGCATCTTAAAACCTTATGAATAAGGATTCCATCAGCTCTTTTGAGTCCATTAATTAATGCTTTGTAACATTTTTTTTATTATTCTTTATAACTGTAAAATTTAGAGTATAACTATAAGATCTAGAGTTTCAATTTAGAAGTCTAATAAATACTTTTGATTCGAAAATATATATTCTACTATTTGATTTGAAAATATATTTTGCAGATTCCGAGTTTTCTTTTTGCTCTTTTCAATTTAAAGAAGAATTTTAAATGAAATTTGGTTTTTCTTATGTAATTGGGTATTTTTTTCATAATTTCTATCGAATATATCAATTTAGATGTCTAATAATACTTTATTTGATTGGAAATATATTTTGTAGATTCCGAAATTTTTTTTGCTTTGCACAATTTGAAGAATAATTTCAAATGAAATTTCTTTATGCAATCGGATATGTTGTTTCATAATTTCTATTTAATATTTCAGTGAGTGAAAATTTAAAAAAAAATACACTTTATTGTAACTTTAGTTGTATGTCTATGCACTTTAAAGAATAATTTCAAATAACTTTTCTTTATTTTATAGGGAATTCTGCTTCTTGATTTCTATAGTCTATTTCCGTGAATAAAAATTGAAAAATCATACTTTATTATAACTTTTATCCGTGTTCAATTTCACTTTTAATTTTAAATTTAAAGCATCGTTTTTTTGCAAATAATGTAATTAAGATAAAACCTAGCAATATAATAATATTTATTTTTGAGTTATCTTATGATTTTAAAAATTTGTTCTTTTTACAAACTAGAAATTGTCTTATTTTTATACGATTATTAAAATCAAATAAAATTTGAAGAATCATTTGAATTTAATAATATGAAAAAGATATTTATTTATTTTTGAGTCTGATGAGGATGATGAGATTGATGTTTAGAAACATTTATATATTTATTCTTCATTCTTTTATAAAATTAAAATTTAAGCATTCCACAAAATTTTTTATTTATTTCTGATATATATTTTTTAGATTCCAGATTTTACTTTTATATTCTCAGCACTATTCAATGACTATTTTCATGGGATATGAATTTTTAAATTTAATTTTCTTGTTTGTCATTTCCATGAAATATTAGAAAGAAGGAGAATTATTAAATTACACTTTCTTGAATAAAAATAAATTACGTTTTCAGATAAATTTCGTTGAGTCATTTTGATTATTAGTAAATATTTTTATACATTATGTAAATAACACAGGATTGTTATACTGCTTGTTTTTCAGTTTAAATATACGCTTTAAACTTAGCGTATATTAATATATTTTTTTATTTAAAAAGAATATGTTACTGTTAATTTCCATAACAAAAATTAAAGAAAAACAAGGTTTCCCCAATTTTATCCAAATTATCGATGCACAATGATATTTGACAAATCCATGGTGGTGGGACGATTTAAAATCGTAATTTTACAGTTTTAGTTATGAATGTAAACAAATATTATCATTTTACACACATATATACATCTTTACAAAATGAATTTCGATAAATATATTACTATTATAAAAATGTTCATATTATCGTTGAATTATATATAATTTCATGGAGTGTTTTTCTAAGGAGTTTTATGCATTTTGCAATGCTAGTAATCAAACATTTTATAAAGAATTATTCTTTACAAATATATTTTAAGATATCTACACATTTCTGAAGAGAAATTTATCTGTAATTACAGTAGAAACCTCGATCCATCGTTTCTGAAGGGACTATTTATTGGGAACGATAGAAGTGTATAAACGATGAATACAGGACAGCATAAAATATAAAATTATGTCTTGAAAATCTATGGAGAGTGATTAGGTAGTAATAAACTTGCAATAAGTATATTATAAATAAGAAACCATAAATGTAAAATCCTAAATGAAGAATATGGAAAAATATTTACTATGCAAAAAATAAATAAATGCATTTATTTATGTAAAATATATAGAAATATTAGTATGAGGACACTTTTTTCTTCTAAACGCAGATAATAAATTTTCAACATTCATTAAAGATTGCAATTCTTTTTGTAAATTAATGTGAATACGTAAAGTTTTTCATTGTTCCAAAGGCTTTGAGGCCTTTTCTAAATGTTTGCACAACTTCTGGTTTCGTTTCATCGTCTTCATCTGAATCATTTTACACTTTTCCAATCGTTATTCAATTTTTGAACCAACGTCACTCTACAAGTTTCAACACTTTCATGTACAAACGTAATACTTGAAATGTTTTCTCCAAATTGTTACAAATCGTCATTTTCTTCTTCATCAAGCATCAGGAAATACTGCTTTTTTTCTTCTTAAAACAAAATAACTTTATTTTTTCTTTCAAAACTTCTGAAAGTCCCACTGTTAGAATTTTCATTCTAAAATTATGGTAAAATAACCGGCAACAGTCTGTCTCTTCAACTAACCCTAAAGTTAACGGTAAAGAACATTTTTTACCTTAACTGTTTGGAGCCGTTTACAAAGTATGGTTATAAAACCATGAATAAAAAACTATACGGGTTTTAAACCATTTACAACTAGCATAGTTTCAAAACTATGAAAACGAAATTTAACTGGATATAACAGCTAAGATTTTCGTTAGGTAATGGACATTGGAGAGTGTGGGCACAAATTGGGTAGTGCAGGACATTGGAAACTCTTCATGTATAAAATGTTCTGGAGGAAATATTGTGGTGTCAGCGCTGTGACTCGAACCCCAATTCCATCGGTCATGAGACTGTCATCTCGGCTATAATATGTACTCAGTTGAAGGGAGTTAAGTGTCTTCATTAGGCGAGCTCAGTTAGTGCAATAAAATTCTGGTTGTTTAACCGTATTAGGTGAAAACAGTTAACAAACTATTTTTCCTCACAGTTAACAGTTTGACTACCATCTTATTTATGGTTATTTAACTATTTTGTTTGAAAATGGTTAAATAACAATTAAATATATTGCTATTTAACCATTTTTTATGTGAAATTTCTGAACGATAGACGCAGGAATCTTTTTAGAAACAATCTAAAGGGGTATTACTAACATTATTAGAAACGGATTTTGTGAAGGGAAAACAAGACGATAAATACGTGAAAATGAAACATGCGGGAATGATGGATGGAGGTTTAATTAATATACTTCAAGTTATTACAGAAACTTATTAAAATTTTATTCTGCATTGTATAATTTGATAATACGATTGTTTTAACAACATTTATTATTAGCAATATTAATTATGCTATGGAGTACATAACTGATTAAGTATAAATAAATGGTGGGAATGTTGCTAAATTGTAAGAAAAAAGAATCATACAAAAATTCTCAGTAAGGAATTTATAACTCAGTGTTTCACAGCGTATTTACATTTCGAGAATTGATGTTATAACATAATTACAGAGTCACTATGCACTTATAAATTAAGGTACTTTAAATTGTCAATAGAGTTCCTAGAAGTCTAATTTTTAAAACAAAAGCTTATTTTTTAAAAATATTTGCATGTATTTAGCATGAATAAAGTTTTTTTCTACATTGAGCCTCGGGACGCGTGGACTTTTCGCATCCTTATAATTTTTTTAAGGAAATAAAATTTTTATATTATCAAGTATATCTCTCCACTTAAGTAATTCATTTAAAATTATTTCGTAAGTTTTAAATAATATTTATCTTTTCACACTAAATATAAGCAACATTTTAATAATTCTATTGATTTTATATTGATAGATCAATAGGAAAATGTAAATACAATATAGTATAAAAATTTAAAAATAATCGTTGATTCAAATATTATATTGTACTTCATAAATACTTGAGTCTTTGGTTTTGCAGAATATTTATTGAGACTGGATTTAGCAAGAGAGAATATTTGGGACAGATATTTTTATCGAGGAAAATATTTCGTGCATCCCTAAGCTTATTAATTTATTTTCAAGAATATTTCACAAACAAAAATTTTTTTGGTTGTTAAAATCAGCTTTAAATAAGTCAAATCTTGAAAGTTTTTTGAAATATATAAGCGATTGCTTAAATTACAGGGGTAGAAAAATGAACTTAACACTTTTTCTAAAATTAAATTTAAGATAAAAGCGATCTCAGTGTTATAATACTGAAAATATAACACACGTACATGAAATAAAAAAATACTACTGGGTGATTCTCACGAAACATGACAATTCACTGTCCCTTTCTCCAAGATCTAATACTATAATACTAAAAGAACTTTTTTTTTAAAATTAATAAATAGCATTGATGTTAGCATTCTAAAATGACTTTGCACTAGCATTGACTGTTTTGTATACTTAAAAAATTTAATTGAATATCAGAATGTCATTTTCCTGGCATGTAACAAACAATATTTCCAATAATAACTAGCTTCAAAACTTCCCATACATTTTTCAAAATCTAATTTTTTTTTATCTTATCCTATGTAAGCATTTCTAGAATATACGCAGAGGGTATTGTTTACTAAAACTTCGTTTAAAATAATTTTTTCTGTCAATAATTTGTTTGTCCCATGAAAATCTGTCATTTTCCTGGCTACTTTTATTTAGTGATTTCTAACCAAAATAAGCTGAGCTAGGAATCAATATCTTATGTTAATAGATTGATTAGATACCCTCCTATCTGAACATGTCTTGTTGCATGAATAAAGAACCAATTTTCTGGCTCAAAATCTATTTCAAAAAATTTTTCAAGGTGAGTAGGTTTTTATGCTGTCATTTTCCTGGCTTCTTGAAATCATTAATAACAAAAACTACATAGATTTATCTGAGTTATTTTAAGAAATACTGTTGTTTTCTGCAGAATATAAACGTCTTCGGCCAAAATATTAAATTAAAGTAAAGTTATATGCTATAAAATGGCGAATTTGTCATTATCCTGGCTGTCATTTTCCTGGCTTATGAATGCCAGGACATTGAAGTGTTACCAGAAATTCTTTTTAACTGCTAATACTGTAAAGAGGGAAAGCAAATATTAACCTAATACCAAGTTTATGTATGATTGTAATATGCTTAGATGTAATCAAAGTTATTTATTTATTTAATGATTATTATAAACAATTTTATTCTGTACATATCAGAAGCAATAAAAAATTTTGTTTCCTTCTGCAGTGGATAAAAACAATTAATTTAAGCAATTTATGGCCCATCTAACATAAAGGCTTAAGTTGAGTTACTTACTATTAACTTAAAATGACTGTTTTTTAAACTTCTAAAGTAATATGTCACTTTCCTGGCGTTCAAGATTTGGTGAATTTCCATTTTATTTTTTTTTCTCGAGCAAATGTCAATAAACTACACTGCTGTCTATAAGATATTAATAAGTGTAGCTAAAGAAGTATACAAAAAAAATTTTAGATTATTTTGAAGACTTTAAATTTGAAGAAATTGTTTGGTCCGAATTGTCATGTTTTGTGAGAATCACCTTACTATCTATATAATACTATCTATAGAGAATATAGGAGAATAAAAGGGGTTTAAGATAGAACCTTGGATGATAATCTTTCGTATTATCATCCAAAATAAAACTACAATTCTGAGAATTAGTCCCAAACAATTAAATGACATATTCTTGGAAAATAATGAACTAGAGGAGGTAAGCAGTTTTGCATTTTTTGGATGAATAATTAACAACAAAGGAGGAACAGATGAATATATACAAAATAGATTAAACAATGTCCGAAGGAATTGATGAAGATATACTAAATAGATTAGAGCAAAGTTCGAAGGAACTGATGAAGATCTACTAAATAGATTAAACTAAGTTCGAAAGAACTGATGAAGATATACAAAATAGATTAAACAAAGTCCGAAGTAATTGCTGAAGATATACTAAATAGATTAAACAAAGTTCGAAGGAACTGATGAAGATATACTAAATAGATCAAACAAAGTCCGGAGCAGTTACGCTATTCACAATAAATTCTGGAGATAAAAAAAATAAAAATTCAATGAAAATTAGAATTTTCAATACTAATGTTAAATATGCCCTACTATATGGATCTGAGACATGGCACTGTAATAAAACTAACATGAAAAAACGTTAGCAACTGTTTAAAAAGAATCTTGCGTATCAAGTGGTTTCATAAAATTTGTAATACAGAAATCCTTAGAAAAGTAAAACAGAAAGCAATTGATCCGGAAATTAAAAAACTTAAATGAAAATGGATTGGTCATGTTCTACGTAAACTTGAAAAAATTATAGCAAACAAGCTTTTTGATTGGAACCCTCAGGACAATAGAAAGAGAAGACCTAAAAATACTTGGAGCAGGACGATTGTAAGCGAATTGAAAACAATAGGAACGACATGGAGAATATATGGCCAGAAATAGAATGAGTTATGATAGAAGCCCTATACTCCAATTCAGGATGAAATGCGTATTTCATTGACATAAAAATACGTACTTTTTCAAATTTAAGTTGTGATTAGTTAATAGATGGTATATTAGAAAGCTCTAAGGACTGAATAATTTTAAACGGATGGCTTATATGAAATTGAAAAGATATATTTAATTCTTCATGCATTAAAAATAATAATATGAAATATTTCCTCGACAACAAAAAATTTATAATCTTCAAAAATGATTAAAACGTTTATGTTCCGTCGTATTACTGAATAGACTTTAATTTATATAGTTTCTAGATTATGCATAATAAATATATAATAAATATATATAGTTTCAAAACTATTTGTAATGTTAATTTACCATGAAAAAAAATTAAGAATTAAACTAAATTATTTAAAAGTAATATTTTAAACGAATTCATAAATTAACAAATAAATGCACGGAATAAAACTTGTTAAGTTATTTCTTTCTAAGCTGGAATTTAAATTAGAATTTCATTTGATATATTATTTTCATACCTTCCGTAATTAAGAGAGCCGATTAAAATTAAACAAAACTATTAGGGAAATATAATACGAAACATAAAACAAGATAAAAAGTTACCATTTGGAACAAAGCAGTATTTATTTACACTATAATTTTTGAAATGAAGTCTAAAATATGAGACAGAAGATATTTTCTTGAATTTTATTAGAATATTTGAAACAATTTTGGCAACACTCAGTTGAATGTGCTCTGAATTGGTATCAATCATATATATTTCGAAAATGGCTGTTAGTTTAAACGCTGACACGAGAGAAAAAAAAACCCAGAAAAGAACAATTTTAGAGAAAGAAATATAATGATAGGCTGTGAAAAAGTAGATATTCTCAACGACATCTAATAAAAATACTAAAATGGGCCATCTTTAATGGACGAAGAATTGGTCATCTCCCAAAAAGTACATCTGTATGTAATCTAAAGGGATGAAAAAACATTTATGTGCTTTCAGTACATAATATATATTTCTCTCCAAGTAAATTTAATATCAGATTTAGATTCTTTCTAGTCGTATGGAACCCACTACAGTGAAACGTTTGCGGAACCAGTAATAAGTCCACTATATCCAATATATATCCAAAATTTGTAAAAAAATATTTTTAGCATATTGCAGCAGTATTGTTGGAAATAGTGATTGTTATAGGGGGGGAGGGAGATAATTTGCTTTTTAAATTATAAACTATGCATGTAGAGTCTTTCTAAAAAGTTTACTTATAAAAAATTTCTATGCATAGCGTAATTTTAAATCGGAATTTTAAGCAGCACTTAAAATATTCTACGTATAAAGAAGTGTTTGCCTACCTATAACGAACAAATTTAAATACAGTGCTTTATAAATTTATCTTTTATATTTCCACCATTTTAAAGAAAGTTGTATTTAAAAGTTAGAATTTCTCTGCAACCAATCCAGTTTCACATGTGCTATGTGTTTGTTTTTGGAAATACTGGAATATATAACACAATAATATAATTTTGGAACTTTGCATGATATGTATAAAATTACAGTTCATTTTATAACACATTTAGTAAAAAATATAAAAAAGTAAATTTAACCGAATAAATGATTTTTATACCATAGAGCTAACATGATAAAATTATCAAATTTTACCATGTTTATCAAATTTTAACACACATTATAAAATAATACTTTATTTTTAATTTTACAAGAATCATTACCAAAGTATACAATATATATATACATATATATATATATATCTGTTTCTACATGTTATTTTTACTTTTTATGATCTATTTTTATGTAGTTATTTTATAAAAAAAAATTTTTGAGTGCTCCTCACACTATTGTATTAATATATTTTGCTTTGGCTTTATTGATACAATATCAGAAAGCACTCTGTTTTGCGGATATAATCGTGTGGGCTGAAGAAAAGATTATATCT
>NC_092205.1:4378507-4451958 GCF_043381705.1 Parasteatoda tepidariorum
GTTAAAGTGTAAAACTCTCTTGTATTTCATGGTTTAACTAGTTATTTCATAGAATAACGATCTGCAGCCCGTTAAAGTGCAAAATAATCTATATGCTACAGCTCAAAGTTTAGGTACTGGTCAGGGATTTAAAAAATGTTCGTGTAAAATCCAACAAAAAATGTTTTTGTATTAGAAATAATGTTCTTTGTAATTCCAAGTGTCATTTTAGTAATTCTTGTTGTAACAAATGATTTTATAGTACGTTTCCATAAATACCATTTATACGCTGCATAAATTAGATAAATTGCTTCTTTTTCATTTTAATTGTCTATCATTGGTTTATTTATAGAATACCTAGTTATTTCATTTTAGATAAATTGTTTATTTTACACTTTAACTGTCTCTCTTTAGTTAATTTATAGAATACCTAGTTATTTCATAGAATAACTAGTTAAAGTGTCAAATTAATAACATATTACACACTTTAACGGACACGATCAGTTATTTCATGGAATAGCTAGGTATTCTATGAAATAACTGCATTATATACTTTAACGGTAACATATATAATAAATGAAATTTTAATATTTTATCTACATAAAATATAAAAATATATATGAAAACACTTACTCATGAAAAGATATCTGTTTTAGTTTGAAATCAATATAACTGTAGTGTTTAAGTATTTTTTTGAAGATAAAAACTCTGCATTTTTGTAGTAATGATTATTATTCGCAGCATATTTTGTGCTCGTGGGCAATTCTGAGTTAAATAAATCATCAATACCAATCTTATTTTCTAACCTGATAAATATTTGCCCGCGAATGCGTAGACTTTCAGACTAAGTCATAAAAATTTTCAGGTTAATGAACGAATACAAGAAACTCAATTAAAAATAGATGGTCTGGAAATGCTTCCATCCGAATGAGCAAATATCTCAGATAATTCACTTTATGCAAATTTTGATGAAAAAAAATGCGAGAAAATGTAAAATTATTATGGAATAAAACCTTATTAGCTAAATTGATTAGCGAGATATTTTAATGTTATTTAAATTCACAGTTTGCACAGTTAAAAAAATGAATGAGATCATGTTTATTTCATTGTTTTATAAAAAAATAAATTAATAGAAATTTGTTTCTGTTTTTATTTATTTTTCGTTGAATTTTACTGCAAATTTTTGTCATTTTTTTGGGTCATCCGAACCCGGATAACCTGAGCCCAGTTAATAGGGAATTTACTTTTGAGATAGAGAAATTACCCATGAAGTAGTTGCAGATTTAGAGATTGAGAAAGAGCTGATGTACCAGAAATTGTAGTAGAAAAAAAGTCTTATGAAATGGACGATAAGTTAAGAATTGCAGCAGAAAGAGAGTCAAGTGAAAAGGCTGATGAGCTAAATATTATAGTAGAAGATTAGAGGGACTAGTAAAAATGATAAACAAAAAATTACAGTAGAAGGTCTGAGGAAATTGTTAATGAGCTAAAATTTAAAAAGTAGATATAGAGGGAAAAAAACCCTGCTAAACTAAATTCTACAGTAAAAAGAGAGTCTAGTGAAACGGATTTTTTTCCATTTCTATTGGAAAGATTAAAAGGCAGCTGCAACGATAAATGCAATACACAATAAAAAAGCAGCAATAAAGCGCTACAGCAATAAAAAATATAATATAAAATTAATGTTAAAATTTGCATTCAAATAAATATTTTTATTTTTAAAAATAATCATTATATTTACGTTTAAAAAAAGTTCACAAAAAATCACTGTTTACAAATGCATCAGTGAGAGCAACTTTTCACATCTTAACCACAGCTTACTGAAATAATTCGCGAAAAATCAGCACATAATACATATTTACATTAATGACTACTTATGATAAAAATATTTTAAAAATCAATGTAATTTTCAATTAAAAAAATAAAACCTTTTATAAAAATATTTTTCACAAAAATATTTTATTTTTAAAATTTTTTATATTTATGTTCTGCTCTCATAAAATACACCCAAAACCACCTTTTTCAAATTCCCACCTATATTTTCATTTCATATCTAAAAATATGTTTATTGAAAGATCTTTAATGTATCTATTAAACTGCTGCATATTAATCAAATTTTTATGATTATTAAACAGACAATTTCCAGTTTAAAATGTATAAATTTCTGTCCACCTTTTAAAGATCACGGTGCGCTTATTAAAATATTTGCTCAGGGCAAAGTAATATGCTGAGATTTCTCCCCCCCCCCCAATCTCCTTTGTTGGGGAAAGCCCTTGTGTTTGCAGACGCTGCGAAAATTGCCGGCCGAAGAACCTCGTGAAACGAAAATTAATTTTATTCAGATTATACCGTGACATTTATCGACTTTTAGGAAAAATTATGTCGACGGAAATATGTGGCAGTGCTCGAGCAGACATAAGCAATGGTTGGAGTTTCTTGATTTCATTATAATTATATTTTTGTTGTTTCTGTTTGAATTCGATTTAAAAGACGGAAATTATATATTTCAATGCCCAGTCTCTTCTAACCTGATAAATATTTGCCCGNTTGCTGCTGCTTCTGATTTCGACTGTTGCTGAACTCCCACAATATTACTACTCACATTCTTAAGATAAATCTTACTGTTTACTATGATCTGATATATTATGGAAATCAATCTTCTTTCTTCTCATAGTTGAAAGTTATTGTCACGTATGGTAAAATATTAAAATCTCTTGAATTTATTTGATAGTTACGAAAAGTAAACATAGTACATCGATTTTTCCTATGTACCATGATGATTAATTCAAAACTGCATTTTTAGGAAATTGGTGAAGTCAATCCGCTTTATACGTAAATTTTTAGCAATATTGACGGAATGATATTACCATTGAGATAGTTGGCTAAAAAGCTTTTTTATACTTAACGCAATATTAACGGAATGGATTTTACCAACTACCTTTCCGTATTTTTTACGAAAGCCTGAAGAAAGAATATTTACTATTTAGATATAATAAAAATAATTCTGTGTATTTTACGTATTATTGACGAAGCAAATGTACACTTTAAATTTCGGTACGAATTTATTTGCGAAAATTTTCTGTTTTTTGGATAACCACTTTTTATATAATTTGGCGTTTCAACTTAGTGCATTTTGACGTAAATATTATGTTAAAATAACGTACTCATTCTTACTTAGTGAAAAGTGGTTGGTAAAATATTCGTAAAAATTTTACGTTTTTAGAATAACTATTTTTTGCTGTAATTCGATGTTTCAGTTCTGCGAATGCTTAATAAAATTTAAAGATTAAATAAATATACTTTTGCGTAAAATTGATGGTTTCTGCTACTTGGGTAGTATTTCTTTAAAATAAAAAAGAACAATTATTGTCATTGTCACCATTGTTGTTTTTGAAACTTTTCGCCGTACATGTTCTATCTCTAATGATTCAAAAATTATTAAATTAAACTACAAGAAATTTTGCACAATCCTAGAGAAATATTTAAAGGACATTTGGATAGCAAGACATTATTGATATTTTCATCAGTTTTTGATTTATTTTATGTCAAGTTTGAAGGCTTTCTCTAGTCCTGCGTCGTTTAATTTATCTAAATTTATTATCAGCAACTCATTTTTATGTCCAGAAATGAACAAAACATCTCACTTAATTTAAATTTCGAATTATTTTTTGAGTAATTAAATAGTTTATATAACGGTATTTCGATGAATTTCCGCTGCTTATTCGTATTACTCAAAAACAGTTGAATGAAAAAATCATGAAATTCAGCATAATTATACAGAAATGTTTAAGAATCATTTGGATATCAAAATAGTTTTGATGCGGTCATTAGTTGAGTTATTTCATGTCAAAGTTGAAGATACTTAGCATTATGTAACTCAGCTTAGCGAAAACTATTGACAGGGTGATTATAATTTTTGTCAGCTAATACTCTTATATTTAAAATGAACAGGTCTTTTTATTTTGTTTAAATTTCAAATTAGTTTTGGAGAAATCAAATAGTTTATATTGACGAGTTTTAAGATTTGATGTAAAGGAAAAATTAAGCGTAGTAAATGTAAATGCGTTGTTGCTAGAAACAAAATGTTAGATAGGGAGATATTGTCAATGTACCAATGGCATACTTGCAAGTGACGTAATGTGGGTGTATTGATCCTGATTGGTTGTTGAAACGTGGCATTTGTTTACGTTTGCAACTGTTCTTTTCATTCCATTTCGAGTAAGCCAAGCCCGTCAAGTATGAATTCTCTTGAGTGACACATTTTATATTCTTATACAAAGATTTCATTTCTTTCATTATATATTTCTTACTTAACACAAAGACTGGCATGAAACCATGTGGAACATGGACGAACTAATTATGCATCGAAGTTGCCAGGTACACAAAACAAAAATATATCACGGTTACAATAAAATGCATAAGCAAATAATAAATCTAAGTTAAGTAAAACACGCAGACGAGAGAGAATTATATTTCAACAAATTTATTTTTGTGCGATACTGCGCTGTATTTAACCAACCATGTTAATTAACATTCTGACTTATGTGGGGGAACTTAGCTCAACTTTAAAGCGCCATTTTGCTTATAAACGATCAACTGGAGCTGACGTCATAGGTCACATGTGTGGGTATCTGTGATCTTCTTCTTGGAAAGCAAGTACCCGATTGAGGAATCATTGTAAGAAAATTGCCTTCCTTTACATTTCATCAAATATCTGAATTGTCACATTATGTTATATGTTGAGGTTCAAAGTCCAGTTTCCAAAATAATTAAAGTATGAAAAATATTAAAGTATAAATTCTAGATTATCAAACAAAACGAAGCTTAGATCGAGAAGAAATATGAAGAAAACACCATAACAGTTCTGAAAAGTGACGAGCGATAGCAAGTCATTCGTTTTCGCAATCTTTCTAATAATCATAAATCAATTTTGTAATAGTTTCAGTCCATTATGCTTGTATATCGACTATACTGATATGTACTCCGTCGAAATGTACTTGAATTTCAGTTCTTCCCAGCTGACAACGAGAATTATACTCTGAGAAAGAAAGTATAGGGTCTAATCTATCAGAATATAGTTAAATTTACCTTGTTTCTGGTTCTATGGGAACACTTTAGTAAGATTTTGGTTTAACCATAAAATATAGTGTTAAAATTTAGTAAATGGGGCAGAATTTGGGAACTTTATCATGACTTTTTAAAGCATGTCATAAAAACCATTCATTCGGTCAAATTTACTTTTCAGTTTTGTACTTTTTTATGAAATATATAGTAATAGTAACTGCAATTTTGAAAACCAGAATTTCCGGTAAACTGTTACCATCTGAACAGAAAGATTACCAAATGAATGGTTTATAAATACCATTTTTAATTTCATTACTGAAATTAAGGTTTTTTTTAAAAGTTTTCTTTATTGTCACGTATGGTAAAATATTAAAATCTCGTGAATTTATTTGGTAGTTACGAAAAGTAAACTCAGTACATCGGTTTTTCCTATGTAGCATGATGATTAAATCAAAACTACATTTTTAGGAAATTGGTGAAGTCAATTCGCTTCATACGAAATTTTTAGCAATATTACGGAATTGTTACTTAATGTTATTCTCATACAGTACAGAAATTTTACTGAAATTTCTTCCTCCGTGTATACAGCTGAAAAGAAGCGTTAAAAACATTAAAGCGCATTTTGATCTTTTTGCAACAAATATGTATTGGTTTGGCACAGCTTAAAAGATTTTAGAAGCAACACAAATGTTTAAGCAGCAAATATGCTGTAATTGTGCACAGTTAAAAGAAGCATTAGAAAATGCTAAAGCACTAAAAGCATAATAAGACAAATGATTTTACACAAATTTTATTTCGTTACAAATAGTGTATTGCTTACCTGTCTTCTACGTTAGGATCAAAACTACATGGTTAGCTTGATCAAATTCTGTAATTTACCACGAACCACATGGATTTGTTATTCCACGCAGGTGACGGAAAATTATTTTTGAATAAATATAGTAGGCAAGGTACATTTTTTACGTCGCGACCGTCTGTGAAGCATCCTGAGGATGATCTGTAGACATGGCAGCGCAATTTTGATCCTCAGCAGAGGGAAAGGCTCCCCTGCTTTGGTAGCCCGACAACTTGCGCTTGAAGTTGAGCACTTTACTGCGGAACAGTTTAACAAGGACCGATACCGCGCAACCTCGGTCCCTCAGCAGGCTGATCAAAGTGGTCACCCACTCGCTTACTGACCGCAGACAGTGATGCACTACTGGGAGCAGTGTCGTTACGATCAGTCCATCGCAGGATGAATAGTAGATTAGGAATTATTACGAAAACTTAAATAAGCTGCATAATAAATACAAAATTATAACTAAAAATAAACTGAATTTTTCACTATATTAAGGGTGTTAAAAGCATTCGACGCAAACAAAGATTTATATAATGAGAAAAAGCTTAATGTCATTAAATTTACTACGATCGTGCAAAGAAAACAACAAGAAGACGAGTGTTTTTCATTTTTGTTTTCTGAATAGGTTTCAGCTAAGTCCTAAAATGAAATCGAAAGATAGAAAGCGGCTGCAAGGAATAAATGAAATTGTAAGAAGAGGGAAAAAAGCATCATTACTAAGTTTTCTCTCATTTCAAATGTATTAAACGTGAAAGGTCAAAGTTCACGAGAGCCCTCTTTCCGATAAAATAATAAGTTTTTTCTTCCTAAGATTTTCTTTGCGTGTACCTATACTTCAGAAGTTAAGAGCATTCTCTTACATACAACTTTGAATGCAACGTTATTTAAAGAAAATGTTCTGAAATGGAATACAAATAGCGTTTCTAGCGTTGTTTAATGAATAGAAATCTGTTGTTATTGGACAGGAAACTGAAGAATTTAAACGTCAAGAAGTAGTATTATGAAAACTGATGTATAAATATTGAAATTTGTAAATATTTTAGAATAATTTATTTACGATTTATTAAAAATTATCTACATATAATGCTATCTAATGAATATAAATTTCCTGTTTTAATTCATAAATTACCATATGGGTAACATTTACCATATGGGTACATTTTAGAGTAATTTATTTGCGATTTATTGGAAATGGAATACATATAATGCTATCTAATGAATACAAATCTCTTGTTATTGTATAAGAAACTGAAGAAATTGAACGTCCAAAAGTAGTATCATGAAAACTGATGTATAGCTATTGAAACTTGTAGATATTTTAGAATAATTTATTTACGATTTATTAAAAATTAACTACATATAATGCCATCGAATGAACATAAATTTCTTGTTTTAATTCATAAATTACCATATGGGAAAGAAATTACCATATATTATTTCATTATATGCCTAAAATACTTTATTTTATCAATTTCAATGTTTATTATCTTTTATTTTCTCATTAACATTTTTTCAAATATTTATAAATAACTGTATCAAAAATATCACTCAACATCCTTCTATAATATTTTGTTTTGTTATTAACAATGGTAATTATATATATTTTTTCTCTTTCACATTTTTGTAAACATTAATAAATAAATGCATCTACTCAAAAATAACGGATATGTGTTCTGGTTATATGCGAATTATATTATATTTTATAATTAAAATTTATGAATAAATATGTTTTTTTTTTCAAAAATACCACATACTGTCTAACTACCACTGAGAAGAAACGTCTGCCCTAAACCTCCAGAATATAGTAAAATGTACAGTACTTCTGGCCCAATGAGAAAATCAAAAATCTCGGCAATTTTTACCGAAGAGCGTTGGTAATAATTTTGGTAAAATTAGCAATTAACTGTAATTAAAATATGTAATTTATTTTAGTAAGCGCGGTAAAATCTGGCAATTTTGTCATGATACCTTAGAGCAGGATACCTAGGGTACCATGGTACTTTCA
Source organism: Parasteatoda tepidariorum (assembly GCF_043381705.1). Lineage (NCBI taxonomy): Eukaryota > Metazoa > Arthropoda > Arachnida > Araneae > Theridiidae > Parasteatoda > Parasteatoda tepidariorum. The sequence continues at coordinate 4,386,394 of NC_092205.1, forward strand.
CGGACCATGGTACCTTCATGATACATTAGAAACCGTAGAGCATAGCATAAAGACATTTATTCGGTCAAATTTACTTCTCAACTTTGTATTTTTTACTAAATGTGTAATAATAAAAATTATAATTTTGAAGTCCAGAATTTTGGGTAAAAAATTACCATATAAGCAGAAAAATTACCAAAATGAATGTTTTAAATATAGTATATTTTAGATTTATTAACTAGAATTATGGTTTTTTACCAGAACTGTCATTACCATACAGTACTCTAATTTACAAGATTTTTTTTCTCTGTGTATGTCCGTATTATATTTTATTTTATCATTAATATATTTTTTTCACGCATTTATAAATATATGTATATACTCAAAAATGCTACCTATCATCTCACTATATGCGTATTGTATTTTATTTTATAATTACCATTGAAGGTGAAATCTGGTGAATTGCGGTTATCGAATGCGCTTAGTTAAAGAATGAATATTTCAAGTTCCATAATATTTCAGGAGTTAAATCTTATTTCTTCTTAAAGATTGTTGAAGAACGTGACAAAGTTCCCGATTAAGAAACACTTTCCAATGGAGTTGAGCCGCGGGAAACAATCTTCCAACTTTACAACTGATTCAGCTCTTTTCCACGCATTGCTGATTCTAAAGTTTTCTCTCCCCTGCAAAGTGATCTAAGTCGATAATTTGAAATTGATTGATGTACGACCACCCTCCCTCCTTCTAAATGTGTTAAAGATTATATTCCCAATTAATCACCTAATACTAGGAAATATTGACAGCGGTCAAGTTTCGAAGTTTTGGTCCGGATATCTTATACAGAGAAAAAAACAAGTCGAAACTGCGAGGAACACGGATGAAATTCACCACGTTTCTGGCTCTATGAAAGCACTGAACAATTTGGTTATTTTTATCGAAACGCTTTGGTAATAACTTTTGGTAAATGCAACACTATAATATAGTTTTGAAATAAGTGATAAAATTTAGAAGTTGTGGTAAAAATGTAGAAATTTTGTCATCATACCTTACAACATGGCATAAAACCCATTTTTTTCGGTTAAATTTACTTTTCCGTATTGTATTTTTTATTAAATATATGGTAATACGAATTTTAATTTTGAAAACCAGAATTTCCGGTAAATGGTTACCCTATAAACGAAAAAATTACCAAATGAATGGTTTAAATACCGTATATTTTGGTTTTGTTTACAAGAATTATGATTTTTTTACTAGAAATGTCTCTTCAGTATGGTAATTTTACCAGAATGTTTTCTTAGTGCATGAAAAATAAAATAGATTGACTAGTTTTTAAGAAGTAAAATTTAAAATTTCGCCTTTGTGAGAGAGGAATACACGAAAAAATGAAATGAACGGTACCGGGTCAAAATTTTGGATCGATTTCTTGCCTAATCTAATACCGCATCTTCCAGATTGTGGTTAGCTCTCCTACTTTGATGGTCACGAATCTAAATCTAGTGAAAAAAAGTTATTTCTTTTTAGAGATATTTTTGTATACTTATATTTCGCATGTTCCGTAATTTAAAATATTGTCTGCACTAAACCATTACAATTGAATCCTAGTACGTAAAAATTTGATTATTAGAATTTAGCTAGCGAAGCAATCTGAATTGAATTGCGTAAGCGATTCCTATGGTGTTCAAGTGATAGGGAGAGATTAACACCTAGTTTTTAAAAAGTACAATATCTAATGAAGGGGCCGGGATAGAGTGGTTGGTAGGGCACTGGGCCCATGTCCAAGAGTTTGAGGATTCTATCTCAGGCCGGCCTAAGACGGCCTCAGGTGTAGTAAAATGGTGACTGATGCACGTTAAATCTGTCGAGTCACAAAGTCTTCCATTCTCCCATAGCAAATCAATACCTTTGGGATCCTGGAGTTTAATTGTCTTCTGGATTGGTTCAAAAATACAAGGCTACGGAGTTGAACATTAGTAGTTGTAAACCCAAAATGGGGTCTGCTGTAATTGATCGAATATAAAATGTCTAATGAAGAGCCGTGATGACTCAGGGGATAGAGCTTTCGTTTTCCAATGGGGTGAACCGGGTTTGAATACCAGCTGGTTGATACGAATTCCACTTCCGACTTGCACCGACCACAGTGCTGACGTAAAATATTCTCGGTGGTTGATGGATCATGGATTAGAGTCCCTTTGTCGTCAGACTAACCGTAGGTGGTCTTCGGAGGTTTTCCTCTCCATGTAGCGCAAATGCAGGTTAGTTTCATCAAAAAGTCCTCTACGAAGAAAAATTTCTTCCAATACTTGATCCAGGAGTTCCCTTGTCTTATGAATTGGGTTCAAAATGACAAGGCTACGGAGTTGAATATTAGTAGTCGCAAACCCTAAATTGGGTCAGCTGTTCAATGACGGTAATGAAATAAAATTGCATCAATGCAATTTTATTTTGCAATTTATATTGCAATGACGGTAATGAATGTGAAAATGCATCAATATTGCCTTATATGGAGATATCCACCGAGAATACTTCAATACTTTTTAAAAAAGAATTTCATTTATAAAACGAAGCATATAAATTTTTATTTGGCTTAAAACAAAATAATTATCTTATTGTTCGGAAAAAAACTTTATATCTAGAAAACTATAAATAAAAATAATTATCGTATTGTTCGGAAAAATTATGACATTTCATAAAAAATAAATTTTTTTTGTGTCTAAAAAAAGAAAAGAGATCAAGATTTTAATATAAGTATTATTTGCAACTCCTAGAGTATTCAAGTTCAATTTTGTATGAAATAACTTATTAATCTTATTTTTTTGAAAAGTACTTGAAAATTATGACATGTATTTAAAAATGTTATTTTATGGCTTTCTAAATTAAAGAATTAATTGAGTGATACAAAAAATCCTGCTTCGACCCAATATATTTTTGGTTTTATCATTCTTTGTAACTCAACTAGTATCGTAACTGATTAAATATAGCAAAAAGCCAGGAAAATTACTAAGTATTTCTCTAGCACTTTAAAAGCTCTAAAAATTTACCGCCGAATTAATTAATTATCTTAATTTATAAGCTTCTCCCTTTTCTTTCTTCTTTTCCCTTTTGCCCAGGAGTTTTTCCCCAAGTTTGAAAGCAATCTAATATACTTTTTTTTTTTTGGCTTGTCTCGAAGATGGGAGGTACCTTTCTTTTCTTCTTATAAATTGAAGGGAATTTGATAAATGTCGGTTAATTTATACCTAACACTGAGAGGGGGGGAGGTAGAGGTTCTCTTGAGGTAAACGTGACAGCCATGACGGAAGGGGGAAGGGGAGCACGCTAGTTTACGAACATGGTTAATTAAAATAGCGTTCATCAATCTATGAAAAGGGATTTTCTGCTGTCAACTATCCACCCTTTTCTGGTTTTCCAGTTTTAAGTGTACGCTAATTTTGATGAAATTAACTGAACCGGTGGTAAAAAGGGAGGAGATATCGGTTGACGTATTAATCGTTACCTCATTCATTGTTCGTATTAACTAGTTTTGGATTTAGAGGTGAGACAGAAATATTTTAACAGAATGCAATTAAAGTGAGGAAGGTGGATTAACTTTTTTCATTACTTAAAAAATGGTAGAAAAAATTTATATTTTAAATTCCTGCTCTCAAAACACTATACTGCAGCAAACGTTTAAATTCAATTAGTTAATTAAATACAAATAGAATTTATAATGACAACTCTTTCCTCGCCATTTGGGATTTTAGATCGAAATTTTAATTTTTGTCACCTCAATGTTGATTTGCTTATAACAAAATTTTGATGATAGAATATTTACTGATATCTTTCAAAATCAGTAGAAAAATGTATTCAGTAGATTTGATAAAATAGCTACATAAGTTTTTTAAAGAAATAGCTTCATAATTATTAGGATTTTCATGGAATTTTTCTCAAAAATATTCAATTTTAAAATTATCGGTAACTTAAAACTTAAGTTTCTTTGAAATCTTGAACATAAGTTTCTTTTTCCATAGAATGGGGTATATAAGTTTTATTTTGTAGAATACTGTTATTACAAAGCAAACGGTTATACTGAAATATTAAATGAAACATTCTGCTACAAATATTTTCAATTTTATGGTTTCTGTTTTATTAATAAAGCCTTACAAATCCTCAAGAAAAGAATATTCCTTCCCAGAAATCATTCCAAAATTTTGAATTGTCTTGAGAATTCGTGGAACCATGTTAATTTAGGAATAGAATTCACAGGTGCTTTGCAAAATTATACTTTCCTTCAAAAATGCTGTCTACTATTTCCAGAATGAGCATAGGGTTCGTTATATCATTAGTATTGTTAGAGTATTCGCATTGAAATTAAGTATTTTATTTAAATCATTTCCAAGTCGTATTTTTTGCGTTGTTAAGGATCCAACTAACTGTCTTTAATTTTCCAGTGATAAGGATTTCCTTACAAAAGTTTAAGGTGTTTTTGACTTTTATTTGAAGTTTCTTTTTTGAGTTTTTGAGGTTGATTTGAAGTTGACTTCAAAAACAATCTTTAAAAAAATCAAACCCCCAACGTTTAAAATCAAGCTGTATAAATCAGTTTTATTAACACTTTAGATTATTTTGAGGTTGATAAAAATATACCTTAGGGCAGTGTTTCCCAAACTTTTGACTTTTGTGTACTCTTTCTAAATTTTTTGTAACGCTGTGTACCACTAATAAGAAAATGAATGTATTTTTTTGCTATAAAAAAATTGCACAAAAGTTAAAAATCGCAACTGGCTCTTGACACTACTAATTACTAACTGTTAACTCTGCAATATTTAACCAATAGAAAAATACGTAGTCATAAATTTTCATGGCTAGCTTTGTTTTTAAGCAAAATGATTTGAATTTTCGTTTTTGCAAGATATTTCGCATAAGAACGCGTACCCCTGTTGAACTGCTCCCGTACCCCAGGGGGTACGCGTACCACACTTTGGGAAACACTGGCTTTGAGCAACCCACTTAGAGAGGTTGTTTTTGAGTCGTACATGATTTTGTCCCCACTTCAAACAAATAAGTATATTTGAGGTGTAAATAATTTCTCCCGATCTCATCTAAAAACAGTTTTATGTGAGGTTGATTTTATAAGGTGTAAATGATGTTAAAATTATCGTTTATTGATAAGGCTATTTTTGATGTAAAACATAACCTTATGTTCTACCAAAGATTTACTTTTTACATCGGTCAACCTCAAGAAAACTTAAAAACGCCTTTTTTTTTGTAAGGGTTGTTTGTGGGTCTTTCAAACCCATTTGTTCTCATTCCCTTCAGCAAAAGATAAATAAATAAATAAATAAATAAATAAATGCACAAAAGACATCAGATAGTAATGTCAGACGAGTAAAATGGCTTAAATCAATAATTTTATTTTTAATGAATAAAAATCTTAATAACACCAGAACCAAGACGTGGACAAAATAATGGAAACTTAATACGTTTTTTCATATTTCTCAAAAAAATACTTAAGGAATCATTTTATAACTACCGAAATGTTTAGACTATGCAATTTCTTATACTTATCTTTGAAATTTAAAGCTTTTAGAAGTTCGAAAGACCAACAATTAATTGCAAACGAAAACAAATGTTTTTCAACACCCTATGCCCTAATTATTTTGGTCATTATATGCAATGATTGCACAAAATTGTATAAAACCTAGCTTAAATATTTATGGAGATATGGATGTTTTTATAAAAAAAAACTAATTCTTTTGTCTTACGTTTTTTTACTACAACTTTAAAAATATTCAATAAAATGAAGCAAAACTTTTAGAACAATTTAAAATTAACTAAAAAATTTTTGCTTTAAAATTTAAAAAAAACTTCATCGATAACTGTGCAAAATTAAAGTAGTTCTTTTATACTGCGCAAGCACGTAAAAATCTAAAATTTTTTTTCTTCATAATTTTGTAATGAATCGTATTTGGCAACTAGTGAAAAAATCAGATTTGAATATCCTAATAATTTAGAAAGTTTCAAGCAATTTCCTAAGTAGTTTTTTGTAATTTTTAAAGATAATTGAAAATGATCAGGGGTTTTCTACAAATTTTATTTGTATCAAGAAACAAAATTAAATAACAAATAATAATACCTTACAATAAAAGTTCATACACAGAAATATGATTGTATAGGGAAATGAAACATTCAAAAAAGATACTTTTATGTGGGGGGGGGGTCATTTTTAATAAATCTTATTTAAAATTGCCTGAATATTTTTAAATTTTTGAGCTATTCAAATTGGCTTTTTCTTTTTAGTTGCCAAATGCGATTTACTACAAAATAAAGAAAAAACGTATTTAAATTTTTCCCGCGTATGCGTAGCATGAAAGAACAACTTGAATGACTCATATCTTGTGAAATTTTAAACAAATTATTTTGAAAATCGAAAGCAATAATTTTGAAATTTATTTCAAACTGCTCCAAAAATTTTGTTTAATTTTATGGAATAATTTTGAAATAATAGCAAAAAAACCTAAGACAAAAAATTAGTTTATTTATTTTTAAAAAAATGTCAATGTTTTCATAAATATTTGGACTTGGTTTGCGAAATTTTGTGCAGTTATCACATATAATAACCAAAATAATTGTTACAAGTTGCAAATATGTTGTTTACATTTTTTCTAAAACACTATTTTCCGTTTGTAGTTTACTGTCATTCCCTCATACCTCTAAAAGCTTTAAATCTTCTTGATAAATATGAAAAATTGCATAACCTAAACACTTCTAAATTTGTAAAATGATTCTCTAAATATTTTTTTAGAAGGATCAAAACAATGTGTTAATATAGATGTGTTTCCATTATTTTGTCCAACCCCTGTAATTCAATTGAATAATATTAGTTACAACCAGTTAAACGTAAAATATTACATAGAATATAAAACATCATTTGTTTAGACAGCAATGTTAGAAGCATACATCAGTATAAGTCAAAAATTGTGCTTCATATATATATAAAACCCTTATAAGCACTTATTGCGCCAGCTTAATTTTGCCCTCTTTCGATTCAGCGTAAAAAATATATTGGACGCAATATCTTTAAAGAGATATTTTTTTTAGAAATTTTACCCCCTTTTACGTCCTTAACTTTCATTTGTTGAAAATTTCTCAAACTTACCAAAAGCAGAGGGGGAAAGACCAGATACCTACTCTGGAATTCAGTCACATTTTTAAAACACTTTCCAGATTGTCCCTAAATTTTTCCCTTCCCTTTTCATCGTAAATATGAAATAGGTAATATCGTACGTTAAGCCTAATGATTTAAACAAGCAAACAATATAATTATGCCCACTGATAAAAAGAAACTTGTCGAATGCAATGAACAAAGTTGGGCTAAGCATCTTTAAGCAAATTTAGGGTTTTTAAATCTTCAATAACAGTAGAATATGCTATGATAATTTCTTTTTAAATATTGTATGTCAAGCTTAAAACAAAAGAAATGCACTGTTAGAATTTTCATTCTAAAATTATGGTAAAATATCCGGCAGCAGTCTGTCCATCCCATTAACGGAAAAATTTGCGGTAAAGATTATTTTTCACCTTTACGATTTTGAAACCGTTTACTACTAGTATGGTTATAAAACCATGAATACAAATCTATACGGTTTTTTAACCATTTACAGCTACCATAGTTTCAAAACCTTTGAAAAGAAATGCAACTGGACACAGAGTCAGGCTTCTCATTAACTAATAGGCATTGGAGAGGGCAGGACACTGGAAACTCTTCATGTGTTAAAGAGAATGAGGGACTCGAACCCCCGTTCTGTCGGTCATGAGATTAACAGATTAGTCCTTTCTGCTATAATATGCACGCAGTTGCAAGGAACTAAGTTTGCTTCATTAGATGGGATTAGTTTATGCAGTAAAATTCTGTTTATTTAACGTTTTTAGGTAAAAATTAGTTTGCAAATAGTTTTTCTCACTGTTAATAGTTTGATTACCATCTTATTTATGGTTGTTTGACTGATATGGTAAAATAACAGTTAAATACATTGTATTTGGCCATTTTTTCCAAGAAATTTCTTACAGTGTTATTATTAAGGTCATTTCCTTTTATAATATATACAGTGCTTCAACTTTTAAAAAATGAATTCATAAGGTTCAAAGATTGCAGTTGCAGTCAATTGCAGTCAATTACACAAATTAAATGAAAATTTAGCATTTATAGCTTTCATTTATTATGACTAATGTTAAAAACAAACGATGATGAATGCTCGTAATCACGAAATTAACTAATAAAATATAGATTTGTATATTTACGAACGAAACTAAGCTACACACTATTATGCAAAATTGAGGTTTCGCTCAATCTTTATAGAGGATGCTATGATAAAGCAAAAAGTTTCTGTTGCACTCGAGTTATTTGTATATTTAGTACATTTATTAAAAACAAATATCTTACTTATTTTTGATCTGTTTTAAACAGATAATATTAATTGCTAAGTCCTTTGATTGAGGAAAACGAAAAAAAAAAGATATCGATAGTAAATATATCTTTTTATGAAATTAGAATTACGTCAAATAGTGGTAAATTTACGTATTATATGATCGAAGTCAAGATAAACGATATTCTGCAAATGATTTTTTTATATTTAGATAACAATCATACTTTAAATCTAATGTTTAAAACAATCGATTGCGAATACTCGTACTCATGAAAATAACTAATAAAGAATAAATATATTCTATGCATGAAATTGACACTTTTACGCAAAATTGGTGTTCTTTCTTTCCTTATTTTAGAATGTGTTATGATTGGCAATCATCGTAAAAGCATCGGTTAATATTGCACTCCGGATATATCGATATTTTTTATATTCTTGAAAAATAAAAATTTCTTGTATATATTTGATCTGTTTTGATTAAAAAATAGACTATGTTAGGCCCATTGATTAGAACAAAGAAAAAAAAAGTCGAAAGTGAATATTTTTTCTCGGGAAATTCGTATTATGTCAACTAATAAAGAATAAATTCGTGTATTCAATCAGCGAACTTTAGTTAAATAGTATTATGATGTAAATTTAAAAATTCATTTTTTAGAACACGTCATTATAAAAAGAAAAACTAAAGGGATTTTCATGATATTGCTTTTGATTGTGTCGTATGTTATTATAGTATCGTTTTTAATGGATATATAGTATCGTTCGTACTAATCGCATATCGTACCGTTTGAACTAATCATATCGTTTTTTTAATATTAGGAATCACCACATGTTCTAAGAGGAAAGAAAAAGAACGATATTGAAAATTTGTTCTCTTGAAATTAGAATTACATTAACTAATGAAGAATAAATTCATGTATTCCATGAGCGAATTTGAGCTAAACAGTATTATGTAAATTTAAAAATTTATTTATTTAGAACATGTCATTATAACAAGAGAAACTATAGGAATTGTTATGATATTACTTATTTGAGAATAAAAATGTTCACGTAAAGTTTTTTCAAGATTATAAACTTTAATTATGTTGTATATTATTATAGCATCATTTTTATAGGCATATCGTATCGTTCATATTGGTCATGTATCGTATCTTTTTTTAAATACTGAGCCACACCGTGTGTTCTAAAATAAAAAGAAAACGATATTGTGTCGTATGTTATTATCGTATAGTTTTTAACAGACATGAAGTGTCGTTTGTACTGATCATATATCGTATCTCTTTTTTAAAATACTGAGACTTACCATATGTTCTAAAATAAAAGAAAAAAAAACGATATTGAATATTTGTTCTCATGAAACTAAAATTACATTAACTAATGAAGAATAAATTCATATATGCTATGAACGAAGATCAGCTAAACAGTATCATGTAAATTTTTTAAAAAAAAATTTCAGAAAAAAATTGTCATTACATTGGAAAAATCTATCGGGATTATTAGCATCTACTTAATGGAGATTCTCTTGATGAAAATTATCTTGCACTTTTTTTCCCAACTTTATCACTTTTAATTGTATATTATTATCGTATGGTTTTAATAGAAATATCGTATCGTTCGTATTTATTATAAATCCTATCGTTTTTTTTAATACTGAAACATTCCGTACGTTTTGAAATTAAAAAAAACGATATTGAATATTTACTCCCGTAAAACTAGAATTACGTTAACTAATGAAGAATAAATTTATATATTCTATGAGAGAAGTTCAGCTAAACGACATTATGCAAATGGCTTTCTCTTCAAAGTCTGTTTTCAACATAACATCACCGAGTGCTAAACTGTTTCGCTAAGTTATTGGAAACATCCATTTTATTAACGAGTTCAACTTAGAAACTCCTTAACAATGAAGTTTCTGAACGAAATCCTGAAAATCCAGCGCTTCTGAAGTTTATCAAAACGCTACGCTTGTTTATCTTTTCGGCCTCGATTAAAACTTCTCCTTCAGATGAAGAATGCAACTTCCCCCTCACCAAGTCATTTCCCCCAAACGAATGACACCTAACGGTATTTTTAAAAATGATTTTAAAGAGAAAACACCGGGGCGTACGCTTTAAGATCTTGGAGGCGGGCCCCTGTGAATAAATTAAGGTTGGGAAAAGGCGAAATCAATAGATGCTGCAACTGCGCAGCTAGAGAACTCTTCATTTCCATAATGATATTTCATCTTGTTCATTTTAAAGACGAGGGCTATAAATAGAAACCGATCTTTCCCTCATCTTGACCCCTCTTCCCTCCTTTAAAGACGACTCCAGATTTTTCCCCAAATTAAGTTTTCAAATCTTAGGATGATGCTTACTTCGTACCTGCTGAAGATTTGAGCAAAAAGAGGAGACTTTTGATTTCTGATAAACTCATTTCGATGTAGGCAGATTTATGGCGTAAAGAAGGCTCTTGAAGTTGTTAATGCGGGTAAAATTTCAAGTAAATTTTTTTTAAAATGATAATCGGTTTTTAAATTCGGAGCTTAGAACGAAAGATATAAAATTACACGCTTTTCGTTATTGGTAATTAAAGGATTGAATTGTCTGTTTATGCTAAAAAATCTTAAGCAACATGGCCTCCACTTTTTTGGATGTTCAACTTAACGTTGCATTTTGTTTTGTAGCACAAAAACTGTATGGCTTAACCCTTTGACGTAGAATTTTTATTAAACATATTTTTCATTCTTTTTTTTTATTTTGTATTAATTAAGCCAAAGTAAGTATATTTAGCATTTTAATAACTGATTGTTTTCGAAATACAGCATGAAAAATCAGTGTTTTCTTCTGCGCTTAAGGTAAAGATACCCATACGCGACGGCTCACTTCCAAACAATAATTCACGTTGGTCGGAGCTCGTGTTCGCCAGAACGTGAGTTCGAATCAAGCCGGCCGAATAATCCCCGTATATTAAGTGGTGACTGGTGCACGTTAAAACTGTCGGGACACAAAGTCTTCCAAGTTTCCTCTGCTGGTACTGAATAGAAGATTGTTCGTTTTCTGACAATTGAAGGTCAAAATGACAATCCATGGCTGAATTAATGGAAAATGATTGGGCTCTTTCTGTAAAACGGGCTGTGACGTGTATGCGGCTTAAGTCATACTTTTGGCCATTGATGGCGCCACTGAAAAATTAAAAAACACACCCTCTGCTTTAAAAATTCGCTCGATTTTCGTGTCATAAGTAACATAATTTTTTAAATTTGAGCTTAATTTCTGTAATTTAGATTTAAAGGCATCAGTTATACATCATTGATATTCAATTATGGTCAAAATCTATTCTCGATGAAATTTTGCTAAAGTATCACAAGATATTTTAAGCTACTTATTTTTTTGTTTTATTTTTTTGATTTTTATATTTTAGTACAAATATGTCCGACAATCGAACAGACTTTTTTAGTAACTATTCAACTGTGTTTTAGAATTTAAAAAAAAAACCAAAATATATTTTTGCTTGTAGTCAGATTATATATATATATATATATATATATATATATATATATATATAATCTGATGCTCTAGATACAAGATATATATATATATATATATATATATATATATATATATATATATATATATATATATATATATATATATATATATATATATATATATATATATATATATATATATATATATATATATATATATATATATNATATATATATATAAGCTGTTATTTATTAGCTGTTAAACTTGTGGTCAAAAATTACCCTGCGGGCCGCTCTACAGTTTGTAGGAACAGTTGTTAGTTGAACAGTGTTGTACAACTAAAGGATTGAAATTTGACGGGATGAAACAGCCATTTTTATTATATAAACTTAACACGAGTTTTTTTTTTGATAGTTAATGCCCTTTTATGTGTTTTTTTTTCAAACCTTTATTTTTAAAAAAAATAAAGTAAAAAAAAGGGATTGTTTATTTATAGGTTGTTGGAAAAATATTAATTCTCTTTTTCGTGATTTTTATTTTTTTATGCTCACGCTTGAGTTAAAGCTACACAAATAGAAGAAAGAAAGAAAGATGACACGTTGCCATAGATGTGTACTATGATTTAACGTTTTAAAAACATAAGAAACTTAATTAAAATGTACAAGATATAAGAGAGATGATAACCAGTACGAGAAGTGAAAACCGTTTCTAATTTGAATTGATTTAATGACATCAATATAATAAAATAATTTAAAAGAGTCAATAAAGTTAAATTGGATTTCAAGAATATTTTGCGCATTTACAAATTTACTTTATTCTGAGTCGTATATTTCTAAAAAAGGACGCATTTTCTGTAATTATTTAAACAAAAATAAATAAATAAATAAACAGACGCAGAAAAGTTAACTTTAGAAAGAGAATGATAAAAAAATTATTTTAGTACCTTACACAGAAATTCATTTTATTATTTTTTTTATGAAACGCGAATCAGAACTGAAGTTACTGGCGTGACACGAATCCTCTGTTATAAACATTTTGTTCCATTTTATAAATAGAAAACAAGCAAAAGGAGAATTCATACCTGGCGGTCACATTGAATGAAAACATCAGTCATGCCGACATAAACAATGGCCACAATGAACTGATGTTTTCACTGCTCTTTTAAAATTGTAAAAGCCTTCCCCGCATTATTTCGCCCTGCGTTTCTAACATGGATACTAAGCGACCGAATTCCAGGGTGGCAGGTCATTATTTTTGTGCCGTGTTCAAGGGGATTTGGGAAAACTAAGTGAGCCATGCACTGAAAATATATCTCTATAATTTAATGTTAAACGTAAAGAATTAAACTGGCCCTTATCGGCAATTCCGAGAATTTTGTGTTAGTACGGAATGCCTTGTTAGTGCTATCGAAAACTGCAAAATAACTAAAGCTACATTGTCCTCAATTTAATAAATAAGTAAATTACGTAATAAATTTAAAATACTGTTTAAATACTAAAATATTCAATTGTGGTATAATTAAATAACTTTATCATGATACTTAAGAGCATGGCATAAAAGCCATTTATTTGATAAAATTTACTTTTCAGTTTAGACTTTTTTTTTTTACTCAATGTGTGGTAATAAGAACTATTTAATTTTGAAAACTAGAATTTTCGGTAAACTGCTACTATATGAACGGAAAAATTACCAAGTAGCAAAATGAATTCTGTTAAATTAACAGCGCAATTACATTTTTGGAGTTTCACATGTAATAATACTTCACAAATAAAAATATTTCGCATTGTAATATAGCTTATCAATTGCTGCCATTTGTTAGGTAGGCTTTCTTTTTAAATTTTATACTCTTATTTTTATTTGTAAACATCCAGATTTTTTTGGTTTTATAGTGGCTCCTCGTGAATGCTCAAATTTTTTTCTTTTTGGGTAGAGAAAATATTGTTTTAAGATATTCAAAGAAAACTTATGAAATAATTTATGTTAATTTCCATCACTAGACAAAATAACAAATTTACTCTGAAATTTTTACTGTGAATTAAATGTAAGAATAATGCTTGCAAATGACGTCATCATAGGCAAATCGTAGCGTTTGACGATTCAGAAGCCAATCAGGTTCGAGACACTGGCATGACGTCGCTTACAGGTATCCAATTAAATTTGATTGAAATCACATGGTTAAGCATAGTCACTTCAATTCTTCTCGAGTTGCTAGCACCCGATTGTTTTCAGAGCTTAAAAGTTATATCTGTGTAATGCTCCAAACTTTTGAGAACTGCCCTTATACATACAAATATCAATAAAACATTATTTTTAATTCACGGAAACTCTGTTTTAAGTTTGAAAATAAAATAAAACTTCCTTTAATCTATAAAATAAAATAAAAATCTAATAAAATAAAATAATAAAATTTTTTCAATTAAAAAAAAACATTAAATCGATTGGTTAATTTGTGAAACATAAATAGTTTCCCTGCCTCATCTAACATGATGAGGGAAACGGTAGAGTTGCATCCAAACCAATTGTGTCTAAGGAGAGTTACAGTGATTACTAAATTAAGCCAATCACGTCGGTGCGATTGCTTTGATTTGGTTAGTTCGGGGACTTAACTCACACGAATAGCTCAGGATCTAGACGCTTGCAGTGTAAATAAGAAGTACACACAGAACTGCAATGATTTCCAGCTACTGCGGATCAATCTGATTTCTCAATTCTACTAAAGCGCTACAATTAACTAGTCGATAGGAGGTCAGAATATTTTAAATTGAATATCAGTCCCAAATATGAAAAAAATAATGGGATCAGGAGAGTTCTAAAATGAAGGAAAAACTTAAAAAATAATTTTCATGTCTGATAAAATGTCAGTTTTGATTGAACTGATACTAAGTTTTCTGATGAATCAAAAGTTTTATTAAAAAAATATAAAATGTTTGTAGAATCGAATGTGTTTATGTTTTTAAAATTGAATGTTGACCAAAAATTTTGGAAAAAAAGAATAAATTTAGGGTAATAATTAATTAAAAGGAAAAAATAAATAAACTGGCTGAGTTGAAATACTATTTCTGGTCAATTAATCGTATGTTTAAAAACAAATTCTAAGCATTGTATTAACACGGTTTATAAAATCATGCTATGTTCCCTCCCCCCCCCCCCCCNAAATTATTCTAAAATGTTTTCTTTACAATATTCGTTGAGAATTTTCGCGTTTATGCTTGATTCCCTAAAACAATAAATCTATTTTAATATCTTGTACATTTTTTAAGAACTGCAAAGATTGAAACAAATATTTGAATCAGAATCTCTCCTCGCCTTTTGATGGCAAGGTTTTCAAAATTATGATTTTTTTATTCATATTAAAGATAAAACATGAGATTGTACATCTTGTCAATTGAACTATTTCTTGAATTTTTTTCTTACAGCATTCTTTGAATTCAAAACAAATATGATTGACCTAGAAAAACATTAAATCTATTATTTATTGCAATCAAGATGATTGCAGTTGACTAGCAAAAACATTTACACCCTCTTTTTCTTGAAATTAAGATGAATTTGTTTGACAAAAAATAGTATTTAATCCATTTTTTTTTAAATTTAAAATGTTTATAATTGGAAACCAAAACATTAAATCCGCTATTCTTTGAAATAAAGACGGATATGGTTTACTAACAAACGCATTATAATATTAATAATTTGAAATCAGGACGATTATGGTTGACTAACAAATAATTAAATCCATTAATCTTTTGTGTTATGATTGACTTACAATATCATTATATCCAATATTATTCGAAATCAAGACAGATAGGGTAGATTAACGAAAATAGTATACCCATTGTTCTTTGAGATAAAGATGAATATCGTCTACTAACAAAATGATTAAATCCACTATTATTTGAAATCGACACAGTTGACTAACAAAACCCATGAATTGAGAATGTTGCGGACTCTCAAAGAACTGTTTTCATAAAAATATGTAGAACTGATACATCACTTACACTTTAATACCATTTAGCTCCATTTAGCTAAGCTCCATACCACCAGCTCCATTTAGAGCAGCTCAAGTTACAATCACGAATTGAATACGAACACTTAGTATCTCGTAATTTATTTTAATGAAGCTCCATTTTTCTTTACACTTCGTACAGAGGATTATCAAATTAACATAAAACGCCAAAAATAAAGCAAAAGAGTTGTTACAAAACGATGGAACAATTTGAATAATAGCTCGTTAACAATATGTTATAATTCATAACCGAAATTATTTTATGAAATTGTATCCTGAGTTTTGAAAGGTTTGAATTTGATTTCTAACGTTAAGAATATTTGTTAAAGGAGTCTCTTTTGGGGGAAAAAGGATTTCAATTTCTCTATGTTAACCTACGGAAAAGTGCATGCCCAGAATTTTCTTATTTATTCACAGACTAATTACTATTTTTGAATATTTTTTGTTTCATTTTACTATATGAAATAGGTCCTATTGAACGTAATTACCAAATTTTAATTTTTAAAATTGTAAATATTTGTAAAGCCTTTTCAAAGTTTCAAGTTTCAGAAATGCAAATAATCTAAAATTTGTTAACTATGTTAAATCGAACACCTTCCAATGGATTCAATGAAAATAAAATTATTAAAAAATAGTAAGCAGTCCCTGAATAAATAAGGAACATTTTTCCCGTTTGCTAACATGGGGGAAATAAAATCATTTTTCTGTCTGAAGGGGTCTCATACCTTACGGAGAATAGTCTGAAAAATTTCCTCATTTATTTGTTAAATAAATAATAAATCAGAATATTTTTTGAAGTGTTTTATTTATTGAAATGTGTTAGATTTTATGGAAATAGAAAATTTTAAATTTTAAGGTTGCAAGTATTTTTTAAGCTAAAAAACTTTGAACTTAAAAGAAAAATTAATATTCAGGAAGTTTAAAATTGGATATCTTGGTTCAATAAAACGCTTTTTGGTGAACAAAAGGAAATAAATATATTCTAAATTCTGTAAAAATATTCTGTATTCATATTAATAATCGTATTTCATGCATTGATAGATCAATCGGGTTGCGCAGAGTCACATTAGATCTAGCGTTATTTTACACATTGATCTTAATCTTTTACTCTTAAAAGATAAGGAAAAAAATCACTTTTTTAATGTGTTATGTTGTTACACATTGATTTCAGACTCTTACTTTTAAGAGCCAAAAAGAATTTTTCTACAACTTTATTTTACTGACTAAGAACCTTGTAACACTGAAAGAGGATTTAAAGCAATAAATTCATCTTAAAGTTATCGTATTTTTTAAACTCAACCCAAGAGACGAAAGGGCAAGTCAAAAATTAGAAAAAATAGTTTTTATTAAGTGTTTTTTTTGAGAGAAATTAACTCATCATGAAACCACAAAAAGTAACGAAAATCTTCACCTTGTTAGCGTCGAGGCAATTAGATTCTAATGCATTATTTGTGTGACATTTAAATAGTTTAAGTTAACTCCATGGTTTGTGCCAGGAGTGAGCAATATGTGTATAGAGCGATGGTGGCTCAAGGGATAGCGTACTCGCCTTCCAATGAGGTAAACCGGGTTCGAATCAAAGCATTGACTGGTCGATACGAATTCCATACCTACCTCGCACCGTCCACAATGATGCGTAAAATATCCTCAGTGGTACACGGATCATGAGTTTGAGTCTCCTGTTCATCAGGCTAACCGAATGAAGTTTTCGTGGTTTTCCTCTCCATGTAACGCAAATGTAGACTAGTTCCTTAAAAAAAGTCAACCACGAGGCCAAATTTTTCCCAATATTTGATCCAGGAGTTTCATTGTCTTTTGGGTTGGGTTTAAAATTACAAGGTAACCGAGTTCAACATTAAGAGTCGAAATGTGTATATAAATGTGAGTTAATATATGTGCATAGTTAACACTGCAGACATTCGAACATTTAATAATGTGTATCAAAAGTGAACTTCCAGTTTTCTGAGTCATTTCTATCCACAAAACGTTATACTGAACTTATCCACTCATGAATTTATTTGGGTACATTTGAGAAGTTTATCGTTTCCTGCTATGCATAGTTTATTTTTAAATTAAATCAATTTTTAAAATTAAATTTTATACAAAATTAATACTAAAATAAAAATGCGAGCAAGTTTTAATTGTTTAAAAAGTAGAAGAAACAGTTTTTCCTAAATGAAATTTAATGTAAAAATTAGGATTTTTACTTAGTTTAAATTATTTGTAATATGTTTTTTTTTTTATGTAAACATGTACTTTCACATTCATCTATTTGACTTACTAAAACGGGCAATTTCTATTTTTTTCTTCAATTTTTTTTATATAATTTATTTTCTTCTTTTAATAATCATTCTTTTTACATTTATTTCCTTTGCTTTTAATCTATTTTGTTTTATGTATAAAACATTAATTCAACTAGATCTTATTTATATTTCTAGCACTTAGTACTCAAAGTTTCATGCCTAAATTATATTCTTTTTCTATTTAATATATTTTCTTCATCTAAAACATTTTACTGAGGAAAAATTTTCTTTGTCGATGAATTTGATGATGTGATTTATTTCGTAACAAATACAAATCTAATTAATTAAATCTTTAATTCGGCACAGCGTGAGCGGAAGAATTCAATTCTCGCACTAAAAGAGAAACTTTCTGTCGCGGGAGAATGAAGTAAACAAATCTCTATCGATCTCCGACATGTGCGCGTATTGATTTGGAGACAACTGCGATGCCACCTATTTATTTCTATTCGTAATTTCCATTCCCTAATGTGTGTTGAATTATTGACATGGATCATTCAAACAATGATTAATCTGCAAAGCGCGGACGATTTGGAACAAAAAAAATCCAAACTTCTATTTAGTGACCAAAGATGGTTGCATAAATGAGATTTACTCCTAGTGATCAGAAGCGGAAGGCTCCACTTACGAGGTACCACGTGACATCATGACGTCGCAATCTTATTGAAGGGCCGAAAGAACGAGACTCGCAGGTAGCTAGAGTGTTAAAGCTCTCTCTAGTCATCAGAGAAGAAAATGTTCTCCACAGAAATGCGGATTTGTTCTTTTAATTGGATTAATACAAGAAAGCAGTGTTTCATAAGAAGAGTACTTATTTGTGATAAATGTGTTCAAATGCATAGACTTTTCAACGAATATTTATTCAAATTCGCAATAAAAAAATCGTTTGCAAATCATAGATATAGTATGAAATCGTTTTCTTCGTGGAATAATCACAACATTAAGATACTATATGAAACATAGTGATTTTATTTCTCAGTGAATTTTATTAATTGAGAAAAATGCATAAATAAAACTCTTAATTCGCACATTAAGCTCAGGACTTTTGTGTAGATTTCTATTTGGTTGTGTGAATTCATAAAATTCTAATATTTGCAAGACATCTTCACAAATCACGTGTGTGAGGTTATCGCATCATCTCATTTGAGTCTTTTGATTTTTATAATATTTCGTTCATGTTTGGTTGAAAACAGTTTTTGCATTAAAACTTAAGAGGATATAGCATGTGATAATACATACCAAAAGCAATAAAACAGTCATTAGGATTAGTGAGTTCTGTTAAAAAGAAGGATTTTTTTTTTCAAGATATAATTCAAGAAAGGTATGTAGAATAAAATGTTTTTTATTATAAATTTTATATATTTTACTGTATAAATTCATCTTTATTAAAATGGAATAAGAAACAAAGATTTTCATCGAAACACAATGAAAATCAATCATTGTAAACATTTTATGCTTAATCAGATGTAAATAAAGTTCGATTTCACACACTTTTCTTCTATAGTTTGAATGCAGAATATTTTTATTTTATTTCAGAATAATTTTGTTAGTCGTACAAAAAATAAAACTTGTTTATGTATTTCGATTTTCATTGACAAATTTTATTATTACTTTCTGAAGTTCTGTAAATGTAAAGTTCAGTAAATGAAGAGCTTCGTGTCGAAAGAAGTAGAGTTGACCATCGGCAATTGAGAGGGAAATAAGGTTTTGAGTTTTGAAAGTGATTTGAGGGAAGATGTTATTTAACTCGAAAGATCAGTTATTCCGCAGATTATCTAAGTAAAGTATAGATTAAGTAACGTGATTCATTTAAGTGCCGAAAATTGTTTCATTTCTTACATTACTTTGGTAATCTGCCTATAGATAATTTGCAAGTACTTGTTGAAGGGAAAATTAGATCTTCTTAGCCAAAACAACACCAATGCTTCTGATATTTTATGTTTTTTTGTTTTTTGATATCTAAAATAATCAAGTTAATGTAAACAATCAACAAACTAGTTGATCGAATCAATCATTAATAACTTTAAAAACTAATACTAAGAACCAAACGGTTTAAAGTATTATTACAATTAAAAAAGTAACCTAATGCAATTTGTTTATTTTTCAATATATAAAAAGCGTCAAAGTTAAAATAATGAACAAATAAATTGATCGAATAAGGGATATAAACTTTTGAACTTTAATGATACAAAATTCATAACTTCTTGCATTACTTTGGTAAAATGTAGAAAACATTTGATTCAGAATTTATCAGTTAGTGAAAGCAAATCATTTAATCATCAAATTAGCCAGAAAATGTGCACGTTAACATCTTTCGAGTTTTAGCTGTAAAATATGCATTTAGTAAACGTTTAGTAATTAACATAGTCTGTTAAAAACCATGGTATATATTAAGGTATAATAAGACATAGAGATATTTTTGATGATGTGACAATCTAATACTTGATTTAAAAAAGTTGTGTTTTTCTATGTTAATGCATTAACCATTTAAATAAATTTAAATATGCTTAATGAATATTACCTAATGCATCATGTGGTATATAATACTGATTTCTACTTACATTGATTAGACATAAAACTTCAACTTCTTGAATCAGTAACAACAACAAAGATGAACTCAGGGATAACTTAATATTTTACGTCAAAATAAGAAATCGAGAATAATAAATTGGATCTACCATTTACAATATGCATAAATAAACAGGATTAATAAAGGTTGGTTTTCTTTGTGTAAATTTACCATGTATTTGAATAATTTTAAGCAAGCGTCAAGAATAAATGCGTAATTTATCATTTAGTGTATAAGACAATTGATTACTCAGCATATTCAATAGATTCAAAACTATCATAAATCAAGAATAACAATAAATATGAACTCGTTAATAGTTTAATATATTAGATGGCAAACAGGAACTGATTATGGATCTGTCATGAATTGGATCTGTCATTTTCAATATGCATCGATTAACAGGAATATATAAATCTATAACAGGAATGTAAGCAATTTTATGTATGAGGGGATTGCAAAAGTTCGTACCCGATTAGAAACATAATGAAATACATCACATTATCATAAAAACAGTATTGATTCATCATTCATGTATTTCCCCTTCCTTAAAACTGTTTTTCAAAATATTATACATTTTTGTTGTCTAGGAATTGAATGATTTTTCAGTCAAAGAATACAGTAAGCACGTTTTTATTTTTTCCAAAAATGATTTACTATGCCCTTAAAATAATTTTGCAGGAGATAAATTACAGGAAAATCTGTACTACCGAATTTGGGATAATGGGACAAATTTATACTTTTAGCCTCCTTACGTTTTAAAAAATGTAAAAAAAAATTGAGGCTAAAAAAACGGACAGAGATTAGATTAAAGCCTTTCTTGAGAAGTGTTCTGACCAAACTTTTCACCAAATTAAAGAAATTATTATCTTAGTTTATTGGAGGATACGAATTTCTTCAAGAGCATTTTTTTGAGCTGTGGTAGCACAGGGCGTTCGCCGTCCAATGAGGTGAATCGGGTTCGAATCCCAGCAACGCCGATATGAATTCCGCACCCGGCTCACACCAACCACAGTGCTGACGTGATATATCCTCAGTGGTAGACGGATCATGGATTAGATTCCCCTTGCCATCAGGCTGACCGTTGGACGTTTTCGCGATTTTCCTCTCCATGTAATGCAATTGCGGGCTAGTTCCATCGAAAAGTCCTCCACAAAGGTGAATTTCGAGCAATACTTGATCCAGGAGTCTTCTGGAATGAGTTCAAAATTACAAGGCTAAGGAGTTGAACATTCGGAGTCGTAAACCCAAAATTGGGTGGACTGTTCAACGACGGTCATAAAAGAACATTTGGTTTATTTCTACATTTTGCTTGACACAATTGGTTTGGAAATTCAACACAAAATAACAGGAAAAGATGCGAATTAGTTTTTATCCATTGCAAGGCTGCAAAACCATGAAACTTACTCACCAAGTGAGTTCATCAGCCTCTGTACCATGTCCTCATAAGTGGAATATCAAAAAATAAAAAATATAAAAAAAAAAATCCAAAAATTTTTTTTTGAAGATTACTGAGATCACACTCGAGTGATTTTACAACTTCGTCAAATATTTGAGAGTTCGTGTTTCGCCAAAAATGTAATATCGGCATGAAAAGATTTTCATAAAAAGAAAGAAAGAAATGCAGGATTGCTGAACCATCAAAAATTATAGTCTTATTGCTGAAAATGTTATTGTGTTACATTATTATTGTTAAGTGTTATACTGTCTTTTGTGCTATTAGGTACTAAAAATAGAGCAAAAAAGCTTCTTACATAAGCTAAATGTAAACGCATTGGAATTTCACCATCAAGTCAGTTGCACATAGTCATTCTTCATAAATATTTGTTGGTCCTATTCTTCTTCAATCTCACACAAGCAGCCATAAAAACACTTTTACATGTTTTCAAAAACACTTCAATTATTATGATTTGTGATAATTTATTATCATCATTTATGATCATTTATCTATGCCATTTATTACCAGTTGGAAGAAAAAAAGACCTTATTTTGATTAATCGATTATAAATTTTAACACGAATTTTGTGATATCCTTAGGGATCCAATTTTTAATGTTTAAGAGAGTAGGGAAGAGGTTTTTAATATGTTTTCAACTCATAAGCATGTCAGGTCGTCTTCAACAAACTAAAATGTAGTACTGCCCCAAAAACAATGGTTGCTTTTGTTGAGCAGGCAACGTCCTCAATGTAAACCATGGTTAAGCCGTCTGCTACGCTTAGACAACACTTCTGAACAAAGCCGATTCATAAAATAAAGTATTTGCTATGAAATTATCATGTTTAAAAATTATTACTGCCTTTTAATTTAGCTTTAAAAAGTCACAAGATAATTTAAAACTGAAACTATTTATATTTTTATAAGTTAGAGATAGTCTTAATAATTATGTATAGATATTTATTTTTCTATCTTAATAATAAAATCTATGAAAATGCTTTAAGTAATAAAAATAATTTGATTAAGTTTCCATGGTTAATGGTTTCCATGATTAAGTTTCCAAGGCACATAAGTATAACACTTTATCTAATTTAACACTTTATCAATTGCACTTTATCTAATTTGTCCTTCCAAAGCTGCCAAGTGTGCTTAATATCTAATCTTAATATGCTCAAGCACAATGCTAAAAGAATAAACGGACTAACCAAAATTACTTTTGATCTAATAATCGGATTTCACGTTCTAGGAGTAAATCTTAATTCAAAGGTGTTACCTCAAATAGACTAATTAATTAGTGCAGACTATAATTTAAGTTGCGAAATCAGACGCAAAAATTTACTTTCTCTAAGTAACATACTTTTTGGACTTCTGAAAGAAAAAACATATGGGTTAGCCGCATTCAGGGAAATATGGTACCAATAGTTTACTTAGGAGAGCGTACCGAAGTTTGGACTCCCTAATGTTAATTTTACCTTTTTTGCATATTTCACTACATCTCCAATACTTTTTTAGCGAGTTGAAAATAAATTTGCGCACAATTATAAAATCCATTTATCCAAAGATAACTCCATGCAAAATATAACTTTTAGTAAGTTTTTATTATTTTATATTATTTTCTTTAATAATAGTGAAAAAAAATTTTGAATCGCAAGGTATACCATTTTTCAGATCTTTTTAAAGAATGTAATTTTACAAGCCAAGAAAAAAAAATTTCTTAACGAAATTCGGCTAATAGTTCCGGAGAAATCAATTTTTTTTACAAACATTTTATTCTCAAAATCAATTTTCCTAGAAACTATTCGACTGATTTTCTCACATTTGGTATTTTGTTATGTAGAATCAAATTACTTAAAATGATGTAAAAATTGTATGCCTTACAATTCAAAATTTTTTAAACTGTTATTAAATAAAATAATAAAAAATACATAATGCTGATTAAAAGCTATTTTTTTTTGCATGAAGTTATCCTTGGATAAACGAATTTTATAATTTGGTTGAGTCGTGGTGGCTCAGGGGATAGGACATTCGCGTTCCAATGCTGTAAACCGGGTTTGAATCCTAGCAATGGTTGGTTAATACGAATTTCGCACTTGGCTCGCACCGACGACAGTGGTAGACGGATCATGGGTTACAAAAAATCTTACGCGAATGCAAATTTCTCCCAATACTTGATCTAGGAGCTCCCTTGTCTTCTGGATTGGGTTCAAAATTAAGAGACTACGGAGTTAAACATTAGTAATCGTAAACCCAAAATTTAGGTCGGCTGTTCAACGATGGTTATAGAAAAAATATCTATATATGGATCCCTTATTTTCTCCTATGGAAAGAAATTTGTGCCGTCGCGTAGACATCTATGATTTGCTTCTCTATGATTTGATACTTTTATGATCTATGATTCATTGATACTTTTGATACTTTTATGATCCATGATTCTCTTCATCTATGATTTGATACTTTTGGTCAAACGTCAAGAAAATGAAGCCAATTATCACTGAGAACGAGAAATGTGCTCTTTAACAATTTTAAACGAATGAATTAAAAAAAAGGTTCAAAGCAATAACTTTCATTAGTTTTTTGCCAGTATAGAACAAAACTTTTAGGAACGTAAAATCATGCTACTGCTAGAAAGATGGTAATAGGTATTGAATCAGATGGACAATATAAAAAGCAAAATATTTCTTCCCTTAAGGAAAATCATCCATCGTTTTCATAAAAGAACGAAATTATTTTCAGTAAAGCCCAATAATTGTATTAATAAACTATGATTAATTATCCTTATAGTATTCAATATATAATCATTAATATATCATTAAGAAATCGTATATATATTTCATCAATTGCTTTTTCTTAGATATTTGATTTCGCATCTTTTTTCTTAATTCACAAGTATTTTAACATAATTAAATAATTTTTTTATTAATATTTTTGTAATGAATATAGATCTCAAAATTATTTTTAAAGTGACTTTTATGCATCAATTGAAGAACATCTGAAAACTAGATTTATTTTTTTTGAATTTTCCTCCTAATAATTTTACGGTTTGGCTAGTTTAAAGTTTTTGAAAAATGCTTAAACAATCTAGAAAGATTCATTAAGTTTTTATTATAGCTTTAAACGTAAAATTTCAAAAATATGTTTTAAATTTTTTTTTTGGATAAACTTCTTTTAGTTGCTACAAATAATATACCTATTTTCTAGATAGGCCGGTCCCTAAGACGCTGATTTACTGATTCGTTAATTCACTAGTTCACCCTGTCACTTAAACGCAGATTTACAAATTCATTTATTCACTCTGTCATACGTCGATTCAGTGGCTCGTTAATTCACTGAATTCAATAAAAAATAACCATTTTAACGATGCGCTCCAGCCAAAAGATTTATAAATTTAAATGCCGATTAAAAGTGTTTACCTTTGCGTGACCAGATTAGAAAGGTCTATTTAGTTTTAAATTTAGATTTCTTCTCTTTAGTTTCAATTTTTTTTAAAAATGGAAGTAAATTTTTGAAAAATACTTTTGGTAATTTATATTGAATAATATTTTAAGGCAGCTAAAATTAATGCAACGAATCACTGATTCTCCCAGTCATTAATAAACTGATTCACTGACTCGTTAATCACTGATGCAGTCAGTTATACGACTATTCACTAATTCGTTAATTCACTGATTTATCCCGTCACTAATGTACCAAATGACCGATTTATTTATTCCCTAATAAGTTGAATCAATTTTATTATTACATAATATAATTAATAACTTATAAAGTGTTCTGATACCAGACTGTCGAACTTGGTGTGTCAAATTTTAAATCCACGTTTTTTCCAAATTTTAAAATATTCAAACTAAAAACCCCAAAGTTAATTTCCACTCAGTTTTTTTTCCTTCCCAATTTTACGTAATTTTTTTATGCTTGCATTCTGAGAAATTACAGTCTGCGAGAGATTACAGAAATAAAAGATCTTGGTATTTCTGGAATCCATAACTCTCTGTACAGTTAACATGCGGTTTCATCAGTGTCCTTGTTGCGCGAGCTTTCGTTTTTTTACTTCTGGTAAAACAATAGAAGTGCTCTTTTTGTTGTCTGTGTATTAAGAGCGATATATTTTATAAAAGAATATCCCTCCACGAACCGTATCCAAAATATATGGAAATTAAGGAGTCGATTACAAGTCTCCATTATTTCTAAATGACCTCAGCCAATGTTTTCATTCTTGAGTATGTTTTGAAAATATCTGATATCGGTGAAGCAATTATTGTTGTTGCAGCGTCGCTTTTTCTTATTAAGAAACGTTGTATTAGCTGTCGTAAATTTCTCATGAGTATTTGTTTCGATTGTCAAAATCATTTTAAATGGTTCATTGATTTTTAAACTTAACACGCATAAAATGTTTTAAAGTCCCCTATTTTAAGTTTAAGCTGCAATAGCACAATGGTTATTTTATTTGTTTTGATCAAAATAATATGGCGTGCACTATAAAATTTTTGAAACATTCCTTTTACGTATTACACTACGAATAGTTTGCAGCTTTATTTTATTTCTTGTGAGTAATACTTTTGATAATTTAAATCCTTGTTGTTTAAAACAGGTTGTTTGCAATTTAAAATTACTTTGTTATTTAAAATTACCTAGTTATTTATCATATTCTGAGAAGGTTTTCATTTTGAAAAGTTAAGTTATTTTTATTTCAAGCTCTAAACTGAGATCATTTAAAATTGATAAGATTACAATTAAATTTCGATATAAGTCTGAAAACGCCAGAAGAAAATTATTATCTATTTGTTATGATTTAGTTATTTTAGAAACGGGGAAAAAATTGTTTGTCGAAAAATTAACAAATCCCCCCCCCCTAAAAAAAGGAATATCTCTATAAGATGAAAATGTTTGAAAATTGTTTTATAGCATTGATCTTATGCCTTCCTATAATCCTTAACTAAACTTTTGTTTTTACAATTTCGTGCTTTGGTCATATACACTCATACATTGTTTGATCTTTACAATTAACAAATAATAAAGGTGTCAAAATAAAAAGTATGTTTTTAATTTTAGCATGTTTATCATATGCACTCCTGTTTCTTATTCTAAAGGATATATTTCCTTTCCTATAGCTATTTTTTCGTTGACGGCTGAGCAGCTTATCTATATGTAATTATTTTTGTACTATTAGCTTCAATTTTATTATTAATTTTGATCAATTATTTGTTTTTATTTGAAGTATGACAAATTGAAATAAATTTCAAAATTAATTTCAAAATTAATAGAAGAAATGATCGAGCTAAACTATTATTAAAATTTCTATGAGACTTTTCTTGGATATCGTTCTGTTTTAAGGTTTTTTTAGTTTTCGTTTTTCAGTTCTTTGATACTTTTATTTCAAAATCTCTTTTTTATTTCAATAACAATTAAAATATTTCAATTCCCATTTTGTTTTATCTGAAATAGGTGTGAATGTTGGACGAGCTAAGCAAAACCACTTTTTAATCATTTGGCTAAAAAATGGTAAATGTACGAAATATTATTAAAAACTGTTAGAAGAAATGAAAACATTAATTCGCTTTTCTAATTTTACACATTAATTTGCTTTTCTAATTTTACGAAACAAAGCATATTAACTCCCAATTTTTCAGAGAGAAAAAAAATTCGAGAGAGAGTTCAAAGTGTTTTCTTCCGTTACCTCTTGGCAAATTGCCAATTGTTGAAAATGTCTCAAAACACTATAATTTCTTACATATATTTGAATTTACACATTTCCTAGCAAACTGCCAGCCGTTGGATACATGTATTTACTACTTCCATTTTTAATTAAATATACAGCATACTTCAAAATAAAATTGCCACAAAGAAAGGAAAAAGTTTACATGCAAAAAATCTCAATAATCCTATGGGAACATAGGTCCCAAATGCTATACAGTGAGCTAGAGGAAGCTAAAAATTAAACGAAATAATACAAATAAAAACACCAGCTCAGATCTTTCTAAATAATTTTACTTATATTGTATTTCCACTCTCAAGGAGCATTCTTTAAGTTCCTGTTCAAGGCGGTGAGCTCCTCGATTTCTCTGAAACAACTTTTCATCTAATTCAAAGCTGATATTAAAATGCTTTATCTCTCATTATCCCCTTTCTACCATCGCAACAGCTTCTTTATAGAGTAAGAAGGAAGAGGCTTCTTTTTTGTTCATGCTATAGAAATTTTCATGCAATAGAATACAAAAAATCATAAATTTTGAGTTAATGTGAAATAGGGTCATTAAAAAAAATGGGGTAATTTTAGCTATATGCTTTCAGGTAATAAACTTTAAGAACAATAATTAAAAACGTCCAAAAACATCATGGGCTTTCTTATAAATTGATTTACACTTATCACAATTTTTTTTCTAGATTTGAAATCTCATTGTATTAACATGCACCGAAACTGTTTGAGATGTGATCATCACAATGTTGTGCTCGCGAATACCCACTGGGGTTTCATTTAGTGTAGCGCCCTCTAGGATGTTTCAGGTCTTAGCGGATTCTATGCGTGCTTATCGCCTAGCGTTGTGACTTTGGGGATATCCTTAACTGCCGTATACCATTAGAGCACAGCACTGTTTTTCAAAGATTTGGATAGTTTTTAGTTTTCGAATCATTTAATTACTGATTCACCATTTTTACGTAAAAATAATTTAAAGATTCTTGAAGCAAAATAATACTTCAAACTTGATAAAACATATTTTTCTAAATTCTTACCCTTCGCAGGGTTTTAAAAAATAGTGCTAGTTACAATTACCCTGTTGTCATAAATACTCCCACTTAACACTAATTAAAAAATATTATTTTATACATAAATAATATACTCATACACATCATAATTAATGTATTTATATTTTATTTATAATTTATTTTACGATACATGTTTAAGAAGTATTCATAAAAATAAGAATTATAATATCCAACCATTCCATTCAGACATTCAAGAAAAAACAAGTTTTTAAATCTGTGCTGCTTTCAGCAAGTCAAAATTTATCTTTTTATAAAGGGCGTGTTTAAACAAACGTTGAAAATTTTAAAATACAAATTAAATTATATATGTCAAGAAAAAAATATGTGTCTCGATGTTTCTTAAATAATAAAAATAAAATTAAAAATAATTATAAACAACTGCCGATAGATGACTGCAACTTTTCTTTCGTTTATCCATTTTTTTTTTCACTTCTCATTTTCTTTGTTATACATTCGGTTGATAAGTCAGTCGATTTCGATTTCCAGAAACAAAATACATTGCGACATACACTTTTCTTGTCTTGAATGAACAAAAAAATATCGTGAAAACCAGAATATTAGAGACAAATTTCAGCTGGAATATTGACTTTCTGTCTGAAACTAGAGTCCCCCCTTCCCGTCTTTTTTCCTTCATGGAGTATTGGCATTCTTTGCCAGTTTGAGATCGAAAAAGAATAAAATAAAAAAAGGACATTCTGAGGGGGTTTAGAACGTAGAGAATAACTTGGGATGTCGTCTTATTGATTACTGGGAGAGTGAGGCTAAGCGAGACAAGGATTGGGAAATGGAACAGAACCAAATTTTCTCCAAATGTTGCCGTTCTTTATAATGCGGAATAGAATTCTCCCTATAACAATAGTATTCATTAGTGATATTAAGCTTTGAGTCACGTGATAGATTTTTTTTTAGGACAATGAACTTTCTTTCATTTTCTTTAACGGTAACTGCATCGAGACGCTTCGATCATTGATGACTTTAGCTAAGTGAAAAAAATGGAGTTAATTTAACGAAATCTAAAACGATTTATTCAGAAATATTGGTTTGAAAAAATCATTAAAACTTACAAGATTATTATCTTCGTAATTTATAAAACTGAATTTTTATGTACAATAGGACAATATGTATAACAGACTGAAATTTGAATTAGAATCTAAAATATTTTGTCTAGTTTTGTATAGTGCGGAAAAAAATTAACACACTGAAAAACTTTTGATGTAAAGACCTGATTTTCACTTACTAAGACTCAATATTAATAATTGGAGTGCCTTACCTGAAATACGTTGGTTGATTAGACACACAAAATATTTTGTTACAAGTATCTATTTAAATTATTTTATTTATTAGCAGTCAGCAAAATTTTGAGCTCTAAGGTCGCCAAATTTTTACGTTTTTTAAAAGAATGTAATTTCAAATATCAAAATTCAAACGAAATCGGTCAAATAGATCGGAGTTATCAAATTTTTTTAAAAAGTTTTTTTTAAAATTAATTTAAGAACTATTTGACCGATTTCGTCAAAATTTTGTACTTAACCATTATAAATTATTTTCTTTAAAATGATATAAAATCGCAAATCATACGGTTAAATTTCATTCCGAGTGTTATTAAATGAAATAATAAAACAATAGTAAATAATTATGAATATAATTTTTGCGTGGAATTATCTTTAGATAAACGAGTTTTATAAATGTCTACAAAAAATTTTCAATTCATTTTAAAAGTTCTAGAGATTTACTGAAAAAATATTTAAATTTCTGTTATACGAACAGGCGTTATAAAACCTAAATTTTCAACTGTTAAAGGTAGGTAGGTCCTTTATTTACGTCAAACTAGAGCTGCACAATGGGCTATTGGCGACTTTCTGGGAAACATCCCTGAGGATGATCCGGAGACATGCCATCACAATTTTGATCCTCTGCAGAACAGCCCCCCCCCTGCTTTGGTAGCCCGACGAGCTGCGCGCGAAGTCAAGTACTTTACGGTAGAACAGTTTAACGAGGACCGATACTGCGCAACTTCGGTCTCTACGCAGACTGATCAAAGTGGTCACCCACCCGCTTACTGACCGCAGCCAGTGATGCTTGACTTCGGTGTTCTACTGGGAACCGTGTCCTTACCATCAGTCCACTGCGGGACTTCAACTGTTAAAGCCCTTGAGCTTTTAACTGTTATTGAAATTAATACTTTCATTTTAGCGTTTAGTTCTTCAGAACTAAGTTCAACATTCCATAGTAGATTAGTGGTTACCATATTTTACTAGATTTACCAAATTTTACAACACATTATAAAACGATATTTCATTGTTAATTTTACTGAAATCATTGCCAAAGTGCTATGGAAAAATTACTAAGCTTTTTGGTGTTCCCGTAGAACCAAAAACATTGTAAATTTTAACATATTTTGATAGTTTGGAGCATAGTTTTTTTCTCAGTATAGGTTTATTTCTTCCAGTTTAACCAGAAATATCCAGCCTATTTTTAAAGATATTCTTAAAAAATACACAAAAGAAGTTCAAAATAATGTTTGTGCTATTTGTGAACATTTTGTTCAAAAAATATAAAGTAGTATTAAATAGAGAAATATAAAATTTTAACTAGAACATATGTACGATTTTTAACACTGTTCCATAGTTAAAAAAAAGTTTCATGACTAACATTTTTTTTCTCTTTAGTTGATATTTCACATAAAATAATGCTTGATAAATATTCAAGATATCTATCATTAGTTTATTTATTTCTTCATGTACATTTCATTTAGCAAATTTTAAAAGAATTTGATTTAACGAAAAATCATGCCAAAATCTTAAATTTTAGCCAGCATTTATTTTATTAATAAATTTAAAATTATTTCCTGGTGAAAAAGAATTTATTTTAAAAGTTTATATTACATTGCATTTTAAAAACTGTTTATGATAAAGCTGTTAAAACTGCAGAAAATATTTCTAAATAATAAAATTCAAGTGCATAGTAGAACTCTCTTGTGGTTTACTACAAGATTAAACGTACTTAAATACAAAATTAATACAATTTTTTATTTCTTATATTTCTAATTATTTATATAAAAAGGGTAAATTCGATACATTTTTAGAGTATTAAATATGCAATGTTATGAACATTGCGTCCACTTATTATCAATTTTTTATAAGTTTGTAGATAACTGTAATTTTACATAAGAATTCTCGGAAAGTAAATTATAGAAGCGTGGAAAAATGGGGGCAATATCCTTGGTTGTCAAGGTGATAGCCAGAAGTGAAAAATTATTAATTTTATGTCAAAGCTATTTTTTTAGGGCAGTAATATCATCAATTTCACATCAGGTCGTTAACTGCATAAAAAAAAAAGTTACTATTTTTGTAAGCTGTTTAGAAAATTGCTGCCACTTAAGCATAAGCGATTTCGAAATTCAATCAGGAAGGAGAGAAATCGAAGCAGTTTAGGAAGTTACTATTTATAAGTTAAGTGAAATGGTAGCGTTTTTTGTAGCAATGTATAAATTTAATAATGTGATGGATTGTCTTTATGTTTTTCATGAAATAAGAAACTCTGTGGGAGATTATATTTGATATATGTAATAAATTTTCATTGATGATTTGTTACACAATAATGTGAAATTATGTTCAACTGGAAACATTGATAATGAAAGAGGAATTGCATTCTTTATTTTGTAACAATACGCTTTTATAATGAAACAGATTATCTGTGAAATGGTGATTTTGGGGAAGGGAGGATAATATTTAACGATCCGCATATTTGTATAGTAAAATTGCGTTTTATGTCATTGAATTTTACATAAGGTGATTAGGTTAAGAAGGTGATTTCGTATGTTAATTTCATTTCTAAATTGTGTGGTTGAGCATTATGAAAACATTTAATTTTTATAAATTAAGCGAGAGGTTTGCACTGTTATTCTAAGAACAATCATTCATGTCTGTTATTTGATTGAGAGTTCGTGGACATCACCCATCTCCTTCGTTCTTTATATTCATGAGGAGTTTTTCCCTCGTACATTATTCAATTGGAGAACCTGGACAATCAGAACTCACAACTTTTTCAAGCTCTGCTCACCATCACAGCTGTACTTATCATCATCTGACTCACTAGAGGGCAATCTCTTTTAATATCCATCTTTTACGCTGGGTGGCCCTACAAGAATAACTGACTAATCCACATTTTACAGTTAGGTGTGACTTGAAAAAACAGAACTCAGCCACAACTCAAAGCTGTTGATTTGTTACAAAACCATAGCTGTGTTTTACTGCGAAGGTTCCTCAGAAACATTCTAGACTAATTCCAGGAAAAAAAGTATGGTCAAAACAACCAGGATATGGTAAAATAAACCGCGTTTCGGTACAGTTGTGAAACTTTTCCTCCATACGTAATGTAGCTGAATTTTATTTAATAAAATATTTTGATAGCACAAAATAAATCCTTTCTTTTTTTCTTTTCTTAAAATCGTATTAAATCATATGGAATAGTTAAAGTAATGTTCTTAAAGGACATTTTTATGACAAAACAAGATCTCACTGTACAAGAAGTATTCTGTAACAAATTTTAAAAAATTGCCGCCAAATCAGTTCTAAATTTTCGGACGCCCTTGTGGTACACTGAGAGAAAAAGTATGGTCAAAACTACCAGTATATGGTAAAATAAACCCTGACTCTATGGGAACACCAAAAAGTTCGTTAATTTTTACCGAAGAGCCTTAGCAATGATTTTGATAACATTAACAATTAAATATGATTTTATAATATGTGATAAAATGTAGAAGCTTTATAATGATACCTTAGAGCATAACATAAAACCAATTATTCAATTTAATTTACTTTTCAGTTTCGTATTATTTTTTTTAAATGTGTGGTAGTAGAAAGTATAATTTTTAAAATCAAAATTTTCAGTAAACAGTTATCATATGAACTGGAAAATTACCAGATAAACGGTTTAAATACCATATATTTCGGTTTTCTTCTAGAATTATAATTATTTTTTCTATTAGCAATGTCATTACCACTCATCTAGATAATTTTACCAGAATGTCTGACTTTCACTGGATAGGCTTCGGAATTCCAGTAAAGTAGGAATTATAGAATTTCCAGTACGCCATATGAACGGGAAAACTACCAAATGAATGGTTTAAACACCAATATTTCGGTTTTTTCCCCATTATTATTATTGTTATTATTATTTGCTAGAAATGCAATTTAGATAATTTTATCGGAATGTTTGACTTTCATGAGACAGGCTTAAGAATTCCAATAAAGAAGGAATTCTATAATTTCCATATAAAAGTTACCATACGAACGGGAAAATTACCAAATGAATGGTTGAAATACCACAAATTTCAGTTTTATTAACCAGAAAAATGGTTTCTCTTTACCAGAAAAGTCATTGCTATACATTGAGTTAATTTTATCAGATTTTTTGACTGTCAGTGGTTAGGTTTCGGAATTCTTCCAAAATTTTCCAGTTTAATTTCAGGAACTTTTAGTGGAGAGGTTTCAGAATTCTAAAAACGTTTCCCATTTTTGTAAGAAATGCTACAGTTATAAATTAAGTACAATTGCTACCCAATGTTTTTAAGAACTTTCCTGAATGATTTTTACAGGGCAGCTTGTATAGTTGATTTTTGCAACTCGATTAAATTATTTTTGCAATATAAACAAATAAGTTTGAGATAATAATAGCTAAAAATAGAGAAACATAAAATATTTTATTTTTGGTTTTTTGTCCACGTTTTTAATGCTTATTTTTAATGCATATTTTCTTTACTCGATGCTGAATAGTTTGATAAAAAAAAATTATAACTTTTTAAAGTATCTATATTTATGCTCGTTACATTATTTTTGAAAAAGCAACGCGCAAATGTGCATTCTTTGAGTAAAATAAATTCTCGAGAACACAATAGTGTTAGAACAACTGGTTTACTAAAAACTTCATTTCCTTATTTTATAGAATTTATTCTTAGTTAAGTAGTTGTAACTTTTTAAAAATAACATTCCCATGTATTCCTTTAAGTAAAAGCATTTTGAAACTCTACAAGAACACAAAATTCTTAGAATGGCTTCTATGGTTGACAATTCTTCGTTTGAAATCTTCCAAGAACATAAGACTATTGGAGCATATGTTATGGTTTGCTAAGGTGATCAGATTTATAAACCTTGCTTTAAGAACAAATCTGTGGAGCGTTCCCAAAAAAAAATTACGATTTGAGGCCCCCATATATTTATGGAAAATATTAATTTACATGTGCAACAGAGATTTTTTAGAATGAATAACTAATATGTGTTGCAGATAACGATCTTAATCAAACTTAATTTCATTACTACGCAAATTTGAAATGTCATATAATATTCTGTTCAGTTAGAATTTGTTTATTTTTCACTGAAATTATTTTAAGAAACTAAATGAGGACATTTTCATCTGTTAGTTTTACCATGGGGATTTTTTCCCTTCTTTTAATGTTCGCTATAAGACAAAATTACCTTTTTTTTTTAAAAAAAAACATGCGTATTTCAGATTCTTTTGATATTCTCTCCATAAAAAAAGCTTATGTTTTCGGAAAATTCGATAAAAATTGAGGACATATGCTAAAATTTGGGTCCATTTTCTGTCCTCAAAGTGTTTGAAAGATTTTGAAGGCAATCAATAAAATTAGAAGACCGCCTCCATGGTTTGAGAACTTCTGGTAACGTTACGTTTACTAAAAAATCTTAATAATTCAATGTATTTTTACTTTTACTTGGTACTTTAATTTAAATGTGCGATACTTTTACTCGTTACTTTTTAAAAATAACATTCTAATTTATTGCTATCCCTCAAAAGTAAAAAAATAATAATAAATTCATATGTAAATAACACAGTTCTGAAAACGTCCCAGAACACGAAATTGTTATATTATTTTGCTATCGTCTGCAGTATGGACCTTAAAAGCCTCCATCATTCACGTTGAATAAATATTCGTTCGAAACAACTCATACAGAATCCTAAAGCAACTAGAAATCTTACAAAATAATGTCGTTCCAAGAATAATAAATATCATATATCATGATTAATTTACTTGATATCCCGTATTCTTCATAAATGCCGAATTATTCTCGAAAGCAAAAGTTCCTCTTCTTCATCTTTACTGTTTGTGTTCGATGAGTTCACTATACCAGACAAAAACATTTACAGCCATTAATCTTCGATGTTCGCTGTGGCCTCAGGCGGCGATTCGATTGCATTCGGACATGTGTATACATATCGTCGGTTTCAGCCTAAGAGAAAGGAACGAATGGGTTGTAGTAATAGTAACAATACAATCAACAGAAATCGCCCGAAAGAAGTACGACAGGAACGCGCCAAAACAAAAATAATAACCGACGGCGTAATAGGTTAGCTATTGAGTAAATTGCTTTGGCTTTTGGGGTCTTTTTTTTATTTTATTTTACCTTTAGTTTCGTAACTCCACTGAGATATTTATCTACGATGAAGTTTTGAGACAAAATACATTTTTGAAATACGAAAGAAGAATGCAGCGCCGTAAATGTTTAATTATAAAGATTTTTTCTTTTGATATTTTGTTAAGTTATTTTACTTCTTTTCTGAGGGGGCCGGGATAAGCTGCATTCACCGTTCGTGAGATCAGAAGTTTGAATCCAGCTGGCCGAAGACTCCCCGTGCAGTAAATAGTAACTGGTGCACGTTAAATCTGTCGAGTCACGAAGTCCTCCATGTTCCCATAACAATTTATACCTCTGCGGGTACTGACAACGCATCCTCCTGGAGCATGAGTTATTAATCTGAGCAAATCTTAAGACCTGATATTACCATGATAACTATAATTTGTGTAACACAACTTGAAAAACAAGTAACCATTTATGACGAAAATTATTCTAAAGTGTTTAAACTTTTATTACTTTCGAGAACAATAAGTTTGGGCTTTATTATTTAAATAAGAAAAAATATTGGAGTTAGCTCAACATTTCGTTCGAAAAAAGAATTAGCCCTTGTAGAATCCTTTCAATTAAATTGGAGGCCAGAATGATAAGGCCGTTAAAATAGCAGAAAACAACTCATCCTCCTGAAGAGCAGGAGTTATTAATCTGAGCAAATTTTAAGACGAGAGGGATGAAAGGAAAAGCGTAATGAGGGAACGTTAAGTGACTGAAATACATTCTTCTCTTCAATTACGCGTGGCCATCTTTTAAATGAATAGTAGCAGCTTGTAATCAAAATAACTTTACGCCATTACTCGCGACATGCAGGGAAGATTTTTTTCTTTAATGAAACTTTGGCTGTGGAGAATCGTATCGCCTTGAAAGCATATTTCGAACTGATTTCAGGCGTAAAATTAATTGGCGAGTATTTTTTTTTTTGGAGCCAAAATATTTAATTGAAAAGTTCTAGGTATGGAAAATACTCTGCGAGTTTTGTTTAATTTAGAATTATATTTGACCTTTTCTAGTTTTGAAAAATGATTTTCGAAATTATTGAAATTATTTATCATTTTAAAATGAGTTTAATAAGTTTAACGAAATATTGCTGAAACGTAATGGGAAAATTAAATGAAATTTGCTTTTTCAGGGCCCGTGCTCATGATTTCAAATTATTAGCCTGTAAATTAGCCAAACATCAAAATTATTCGCCAAATGCAAATATTAAAAAAGAATTATGATTAATTTTTTTCCCATAGAATTATTTAACGGGGTTTAATTTGTATTTTACGGTAGTTTGTTTCATGCTTGTATTATTTGGATCCAATTTTAACTGCTTATGCGGTGCATATAGCAAAAATTATTATAATCGAATAAAAAATACTGATTTGTTCAGAAAAAATTTATTTTGACGTAATTTTGAGAATAGGGTAAAATGAATGTTTTTCTTTCCAGTGGAAAAAATTATTCGCCAAAACGTAATTTTATTCGTCAAATTTACGATTTTATCACATTTGGAGAGGTGGCAAATGCTTAGCGCGTGCCCTGCTTTATAATGAATGGTGGAATGATTTAAGATTGTCTTCGTTAATAATTCCTTTTGCTTTCAAGGTAGGTTAATTTCAACCCTACTCCATATAGCATGCGTTAAGAATAAAATGATTGAAAAATTAAAACTCAGCTTTTCCTAACAGTTTTACTATGATAAAAGCGCGCAGGTTTTAATACAGAATAAATGCAATAGTTTTTAAAACTCCGATCTTTTTTTTGGTCTTGCAGTTTTCGTATTAATAAACATCGAATTTTAAAAAGTATTCCACCCCCGGCTTGTATGCGAGCACGATGCTGACTCAAAATATCCTCAGTGGTAGACGGATCATGGGTTACAGTCCCTTTGCCGTCAGGCTAACGGTGGGAGGTTTTCGTGGTTTTCCTCTCCATGTAAAGCAAATGCTGGCTAATTTAATCAAAAAGTCCTCCATGAAGGTAAATTTCTCCCAATACTTGATCCAGAAGNCTATATATATTTGCTGGTGTAAAATAATATTATTTGAATCCGCTTAGTTATTCAACTCACCACGATTGTCTCAAGGTTAATATATATATAGATTCCACCCCCGGCTTGTATCGAGCACGATGCTGATTTAAAATATCCTCAGTGGTAGACGGATCATGGGTTACAGTCCCTTTGCCGTCAGGCTAACGGTGGGAGGTTTTCGTGGTTTTCCTCTCCATGTAAATCAAATGCTGGCTAATTTAATCAAAAAGTCCTCCATGAAGGTAAAGTTCTCCCAATACTTGATCCAGATTCTTCCTTGTCTTCTGAATTGGGTTCAAAATTACAAGGCTACGGAGTTGACCATTTGTAGTCGTAAACCCAAAATTGGGTCAGCTGTTCAAGGACAGTTATACGATAAAATGAAAGTTTAAAAAGTGGGTTTACTAAAAGCATTTACATCATTATCAATTTCTATTTGCTTAGAATAAAAATTCGAAATCAATAAAAAATGAGGTTATTCAAAACATTTGTATCTGCGTCATTTTTTAAACTTGCTTTGATGAAATTTTTCCTGGGTTAAGACCCTGGTTTATAATAATCATTTTTATCATCATTAATTTTTCAAACTAATTTTGATAATTCTTATTAATAGTAAGTTTTGTTTAAGAACATTTGTACCATAATCAGTTTTTAATTTCATTTTGAA
This sequence comes from Parasteatoda tepidariorum, assembly GCF_043381705.1. Classification (NCBI taxonomy): domain Eukaryota; kingdom Metazoa; phylum Arthropoda; class Arachnida; order Araneae; family Theridiidae; genus Parasteatoda; species Parasteatoda tepidariorum. The sequence continues at coordinate 4,425,415 of NC_092205.1, forward strand.
GGTATTTATATAAATTAAAAGTGTACTGATTAAAAAAAATTTATCATTAATTTTTAACCTTTCTAAGAAGGAAAACAACTAAAATTGTGGTTTGAAAAATATTTATAATTTGAATCAACGTCAAAATTAAAATTCGCAGACAAATGCTTGCTTTAGAGATTATGAGACAAAGCTTCATTTCTGCAATCAAACACATTTGAAATTTAGTTTTTTAAATATTTTAGCTAGATTTTATTGGTTCATTTATAATTCGACATATTTAACCACTTGAAATGATCAATGATTTATAAATCAAAGTACAAGAATGTTTTGAAAAATGCAACGTTGATCTCATTTGAACATTGATGATAGCAATATTTTCTTTACAGATTATGATTTCTTTACAGATTATTTCCTTTTTGCATTTGAAAACACTTCATACCTTAACTAGTCTTAATATTTTAAAATGGCTTTTATTATTGCTCTTGTGGTATGACATGTTAAAGTACTTTGTGTGAAATATGAACCATAACTCAAAAAACAACAATGTATTTGAGAATCTGACTACAATCATAATTTAAAATTGTTAAAAAGAAGGCTTTCTGAAAGAGATTATGGAAACATATTTAATTTTTGCATTCAAACTCATGTAATAAATTACTTAATTCTTATTAAATTAAATAGATTTTAATGATTTGTACATAATTTGAAATATTACCACTTCGTATGATCCATGGGCCATAACTAAAAATGTAGGAATCTGAGCATGATAATTACATAATTTGACATAATTGTCACTATTTATTTATTACGGGAATATTATATTTTGTTTTATTTTTAATTACAACATATTTCTTAGTTATTTATTTACAATATTTTAGCTAACTTTTATTTACATATTAGTAGTAACCAGTTAGCATTATCTATGAATCAATATAACCAATCGATTAAAAATAAAATAATGTGACCACGATTGTTATTCAACAATGTTGATGAGAATGCTATCTCTAGAGATACTGAGAATATGGCTAATATTTTGCATTTCATAATTTAATAATTTTAATAGATATGAATAGATATAAAATATAACGAATATTTTTAATCTATTCATATCTATTAAAATTATTTAATGGATGTAAAATATAATAAATTTATTGAATTATTCATAATTTGATTTTTAAAACTACTTGTTACAAATCATAAATCCAAATATGAGAATGTTTTTAATAATCCAGTCAACTTCATAATTTAACATCGTTGACATGAAGGCTTTCATTAGAGATTAAGAGAATGTGTTAATATTTTGCATGTTATAGTTTAATAATTTTAATATTCTATCTAGAATTTATTGAATTATTCATGATTTGATTTTTGAAAATATTTGATACAAATCATAACACACAATAAAAAAAATTTTTTAAAAATTTAAACATCCTTATGATTTAAAATCGTTGACAGGAAGGTTTTTTCTAGGGATTATGTGTTAAAACTTGAATTTAGACACATTTCATAATTTAATTCTTTCTATAGTTTAACTCGCTATAGTTAATTTTAATATTCTATCTAGAATTTATTGAATTATTCATGATTTGATTTTTGAAAATATTTGATACAAATCATAACACGCAATAAAAATTTTTTTTTTAAAAAATTTAAACATCCTTATGATTTAAAATCGTTGACAAGAAGGTTTTTTCTAGGGATTACGTGTTAAAACTTTGAATTTAGACACATTTCATAATTTAATTCTTTCTATAGTTTAACTCGCATTTATTTACTTACTCATGATTCGATTTATGAAACTACTTGATGCAAATCGTAACTCACAATATGAAAATGTTGTTATGAATCTGACCATGTTCAAAATGTGACGTTTCTGGCAAGAATTATTCCCTTAGAAATTACTAGAATATGTTTAATTTTTGCAATCAAAATTCATATTTCCAGCATAACAATGTTGGAAATAAGTCAACCGAATTTAAGTTACGTGCCTCAAAGAATACTAATTGACATTATACAATATCAAAAAAAAGAATCATTTTAACGAAATATTCATACTAAATCTAAACCGTTTGAAAGATTTCAAAGTCTAATTCATCTTCATCAGTGAACAAAGCTACATTTACAAAGTTTCCGAATGACAGTGAAACCGTTTGTTTTGATTAAATGTTTCTTTTTTTTTTCAGTTTGATTTTTTTTATTCTTCAAGTGAAAGTGAGCAATTTAGGGCGAAATTCGTGGGCGTGGGCGACTTGCCTTCGTGGAAACTGAATTGCGTGTCTTCGTATGGGAAACAGGTTACACAAATGTGAGTCGCAAGAGGGAGACAGGTGAATACGGCGATTAGACGTAGGTCTTCGATGACCAGGTCATTTGCCGTATATGGAGAGAATGTGTTCTCTCAAATGGAAAAGGTGTTCACTGAGAAGTAGTTACAATATAATTCGCCCTTGACTCGATGAGTGTTTGTTTGGCGGAATGAAGTGTGTTTGAGTGTTGTAATATTACTTTTTAAAGTGGTGTTAACATTTTTAAGGTCAGATAAGTCGTAAAAGTGTCGTCAAGTGGAAAATACATTTTAAGCAGAAGTTTTTGCATGGACGAAAAAATATAATTTTTGAATTATTTTCAAAAATGTTATTTTTTGCTGTTGAGTATATTTTTTTCACAATTACTGAAACTAAAACACACACTTTCAAATCATTTTTTTACACACAGGCTTTGTATCGGACTTAAAAACATATTTTGACTTATATATAAATGAAACATGCCTGAGATATTATTAAATTCGACTTTTTTTGTCTATGGATATATATTTGATGGTATATATATTTGATGGAATAAAATAACTATTTAAATTTCTTCATATGTAAGTTATGGGTAAAAAAAAAAAAATTAATGAATGGAATATTTAAAATATATATGTTTTTCCTCTTTCTGCATGGATTCTTTTGATAAAAAGTATTCGAAGAAGTAAAGATAAAAAGTATTCGAAGTAAAAGATTTTAAATAGTTTTCTTTTATTGTATGGATTCGTATTTTTTTTTAAAAAGTTTCGTTTTTAAAAATTGTAAATACTTTTAAACAGATAAATAATTTGATCACTTAAATAATTGAATCTTTTACCCACAATTTTAAATTGTCTTCTTTCAATATGTAGATTCAATATGTAGATAATAAAAAAGTGCTACTTTCCTAAATACAAACTGTAAATACTCAGAAGATATCACATATTTTTAAACGGTCCTTTTCTTATCTGCGGGTAATGCATTCAAACATAGCTTTTCTTCTTCTTTTTTTATATTTTGCCAATGTTTTTTTTTAAACAAAAAGTCAGATCACAAAATGTTTAACACACCTTTTTAAATGGTCTTTTCATGTATAGATTTTCATCACAAGAATAATTATTTCTTATAGATGCTATTGAAATCACTCATAACATGGCTTATACTTTTGGCTGGTCTCGTATTTATAGGCTATATTATCGACAGTAAGCTTCTTCTTTTAAGTTATAAGTGGTTTTTAAACAATAAATCCGAATTTGCTTTCTGAAAGGTTTGGACAAACTTTTAAATATCCTTCTTTTCTGTAAACATATTGTCTTTGTTTGCATAAAAAAATATATTTGGTAATTTTATTAACGTTTAATAGTTTTTATTTCATTTTCTTTTCTTGGATCTAAGTTAAAGTAACTTAGAACATAGGGTGTGCTTTTATAGGGTCATATTTTCATCTTTGTATGTTTGATGAAAAATGTTTTTATTTTCTTTAATATTGTAAACGTTCTTTTAAACAAGCAAAGAATTAGAATTTAATTTAGTGAGGGTTGACCATACGAGTAACACTTCAAAAAAGTATCATGTCCGAACAAAATATTACAAGATTGAAATGAGATAGGAAGTTGTAATTTTTTTTATACCTTTAAGACATAACTTTTCCCTTACATTTTTATGCATGTTATTAAGATTGAAAATTTACGATTTCCAAAAAAAGTATTTTTAAATTACCAAAAGTCACTTCCCTGTCCTCTCCGAACCTTTATCTTAAACTTATTTTATTTATTTAAAGTTTTTACACCAACATTTCAATAGTTGAAGTGTTATTAGTAAACTATATATATTTGGTGGTGTAAAATAATATTATTTGAATCCGCTTAGTTATTCAACTCACCACGATTGTCTCAAGGTTTTCCTGTCACGCTCCTAGTCCTGGAGAAAATAGAGAAATAGATTTTCGGAAAAAATAGAGAATTTTCAGTCATGCGCCTGCAAAACTGCCTTTTCCCATCATTCATTGGGATTGATTAATTGATCTAATGTTTTTATCATAGCATTGAAGTTTAAAAATTGAGGTAACAATTTCTGCCTTCGTTCTCCTGTACAACATTTCAATTATATACGAAAACATTTTTTTTAGATATTACATATTATAATCTGCAATAATGTAATGATTCTAACAGAAGAACTTTCTTAAGCGTAAATCTGCCTTTAAAACTTAATAGCAGGTATTTAATAAAAAATTTCACACTCCTGGTATGCAAAAATATCACTTCTTGCATTTTACTTCTTAGACTTTAAAGTTAGTTCCCATTATTTTTCTCGTTTGAAGTGTTATAAAGTTAATTGTTAAGTGTTATGTTCTCTTATAAAGAGTATTCTTTATTAATAAGAAGAATCTAAGATATTTTTGTAGTCTTTCCAGGATTTTTAAAAATTGCTTCATGCTTACAATGAATTTTTTAAAATTATTCCTTTTTTAAAAAAAAGCTTTTTTTTTATAAAAAGGAATTAAAAAAGGAAGGGATTTAAAAAAATAATTTCGTTCTAGCACGTTCTAGCAGTGCATTGGAAGATGAACCTCCTTTTTTGAAGTTTCAAAGTTTCTTCTTTTCAGCCCGATGTCAGATTCCCAAACACATGAAATGTGTTTCAAATTCACTGCAGAAGAGATTTTTTTTTCTTTTTTTGTAATGACATCGAACGAATGTTAAGATTTTTTATAGACTCTCTATGAATTGAAAATTTGTTCCCATCTATTAGGAAAACAAGTTCAAATTATTGAATACAATACAGTTACACTTTGAAACTTTATGAGATGAACATTCTCTTTATTTTCAAAATAATTTACATCGTGCTTATATCATTGTTACATCATACTTTTATTACCAGAACATTACATTTGCATTAATATTTATTTATATTGACATATATAGTGTCATATACATAAAAGTATTATCACAATGAAATTCGAAAAATATTTATGAGTTACATGTTTATATATAAAAACAATTACAAAAATTCATATCCAATCACTTTATGAACGCTTATCAGATAGTGATTTCATCAATTAATTTTAGCGAAACGTAATGGTTTCCGCGCATTTTACGTATTCACTTAGTTTGTACAAACATTTTTTAAGAGTAATTCATGACCTTCAATGAGTAATAAGCCCCTCTTTGATACACTTCGGTAACTTTATTTGCTAAACGTGTTCCGCATCACTATCCGATTCCCACAACCATACCATCACAGATGAATTAAACAAAACATTAGTACCCTATTTTATTGAAGTTGTTGTCAACCACACCCCTTGGATTTAAGGTCAATGCACTTTTATAGCACATAATATCTAACCTTTCAGTTTATTGCCATCTTAAAGTATAACATTTATGTTTTTAATTATTTATTGTGGAAGTACACTTAAAAAACGAGGATATGGGGAAGCTACGGTGCATGTGGTTTTCACAAACGTTCTTAATGTTTCGGAACCTTCTTGGGAGCTAGGCTACTAACAACGCCAACCGTTATCTATCAAAAGGTACTTCAAAATAGAATCGAGTTAACATATCTTTTATTCTACAGAATTGGAATTTAATAGATGTAGCCGTAACTACGCTACATTACTCCCCCAACTGAATTTTACCTGTGATAGAATTCCATGAATGAATACCACTAGTTGATTCGTTGCTGTTTTGCAAGAGGCCGTGAGAGCTGTATTAAGATCACCGGGCTTTGAGTGCTAATCAGGAGTGCCGTATTAGGATAACGGTTGTGGACATAGTCGCTCCTGTGCTGCAAATAGTAGTCGAGTGTGTACAAGCCCCTGTTGTGTGTGATCGAGACTGAGTAGCAACAACGTGAGGAGGACAATGTCGCAGTCACAAATAAGAATGCAACTGCTCACTGTGAACCATTCATCAAACTGGGTTGTTTAACTAGGGCGTTTCTGTCGAGGCAGGCGTGATCTGATCACGTCCGCGAGTCATCCATTTGGGGTTAGGCTATCGACAATGTCAATACAAAGGAATAGTATTAACGTGTATTATATACTAGTGCATGGGAATTGAATAGTTGTGGTGGTAGTTCGCCACATAGCAGACACGCGTAAAAAGTCCGAAATTCGCATACTAGTGTTTCTCAAATTCCTACATGAAACGTCTTTCTTGAATCAATTGCAACTACTATGTGATTCAATTGTTAGACTTTCAATTTTATAATGATTTAAAGGTAGTTATTACTTAATTCTAATAATAAATCCGGTGAACGCCACGTCACGTTATCAGCGTTCGATGCAAGGTAATTTGTTTGAATAAAAATAATGACTCATTCATGAGTTTTCAAATGTTAAATTCACATAAGTAATAAAAAAACAACAACATTACAAAATTAAGACCAGCTTTGGAGGAAAAAAAACCCAATGAAGAAGAACAAGGACAAGGATTGAATTCCGGGCGAGTGGATTGATTGGGGGATCATTGATGAGAAAGGGAAGGAAGCCGGACAAGTAATTTGACGGTGATATTACTGTAATGATAAGTACAGACGTCAGGTTATCCGAGTCTTAATCGTCTCAATCCCTTCGCTGTCGGCTATTTGTGATTGTGGAATACGTTTAGTATCCCCACTGCTGTTAACCTTTTATCTTGACGAGGGTGGCTTAATTATCATGGGGAGCGTTGGCATAAATAATTAGGTGTATTTTTAATGACATTGGAGCATTTATTTGCGTTATCGGAGAAGGGTTAGATTGGAATTCTTGCGAAGATTTTAGAACCTCTCATACCACCTGACTGTGTGTGATCATGATTCAAACTATAAATTAAACTTTTAAAACTTTAAACAATATAAATATTTTAATTAAATAACCCCAAGAAACCATAGCGGTCAGATATTACCTGATTAAAACTTAATTCGCTTCAAAAATATAGAAATAGGAAATGACAGTCGACATTAGACTTAAAGAGCACGATAGATATGTCTGTTACCAAGAATTCGAAAAATCTTCGATAGCTGCACATTGTTGGAATCTTGGGCATAAATTCAAATTCCACAATACCAAATTTATTTTCTCCCTAGTCACTTCAGCTCATCTTGATGCCTGGAATCTTGTTTTATTGCGGATTTCTTTGTTAACGATATTAGTTACTCACCTCTCCATATTGCGTGGAACTGCATTTTATCCTGCTTTGCTCCTCTCAGCCACGGTGCATTTTCTTGTTTTGTTTTTCATCTTTTTTTCGTCCCGCAGTAGACTGACTGATCGTTAAGACACGGTTCCCAGAACATCACCGAACTCAAGCATCGGTGGCTGCGGTCACTATGGGTGTGGGTGACCCCTTGGATCTGTATCCACAGACTCCGAGGGTGTGCGGTATCGGTCCTCGTTAAACTGTTCTACCATAAAGTTCTTGACTTCATGTGCAGGTCGTCGGGCTACCGAAGCCGGGGTGCCATACCCTCTGTAAATGATCAAAATTGTGATGGCATGTCTTGGGATCATCCTCAGTGATGTTTCCCAGACCGTCACCAATAGCCCATTGTGCTGCTTTAGTGCTACGTAAATGAACTACAACTAAAACAATGATAATTTTTTCTCTCTTTCTCGGCTCTTGTGGTTCTAGTTTCTTCCCTTTATTTTTCTATTTTTCGTTGGCAACTATGCGTTTTTATTTCAAAACACTTTTGTTTCTTCAAATTCACGTCTGGCAGGTCTTGAAAATGGGTGTCTATTTTTGAAGTGCTTGAAAATTGTCGACTGCTGTTTCCTATTGTATATTTTTGAATATGTATATTTTTGAATCGTATAAAATTTTAATCATGTAATATTAATATTTATGATGTTCATTAAATTTAAGAAGATGTGATGCAGCTTTAACAAGGAGATCGCCAAAGTATACTCAAACTCTTGATCTTTAAATTTTAATTGAATTTATGAAACATGTTCTTTCCAAACAAGCATTCAGAACGCACTTCTGGGAAGGAAATTTTGGTAACCCTCACAACACAAATGATCCTAGATGGACTAAAAGGATGGACTGTGTGGGAGTCGGGGAACTGAACTTGCATCAGAAAGGTTCTGGGTTCGAATCATGGATGTTGTTTTATTCTGTGTACTATCTGTCCTTACTGTGGGAGCAACGTTGACCCACCTAATAGGGTGCCCCTGAAACACTTGATAACAAATCTGCTCTGTAAATGCCTGAGTTGACGAAATGTTAGCACAGGTGGGAGTTGGAAATATTAAAAACATGCTCAAAAGATAACATCTAGGACAAGAATAATAATAACAAAATATTTTTCTCAAAACGTTTTACTTACTTTCTTCCGCATAGGTATGCTCACTTTTCTAAAAACATTTTACACTCTTTTATTTATATTTAAAAAAAAAAATACCAAGAGCATAAAAAATAGTTTCAAACATTATTTTTCATGTTTTATTTGTAAAGTGCAAAAATTGAATCAATACGTAAACAACCAATTGAAAAACTATGCATATTTATAATGGTATGTACTAAAAAGCATCATAATATAAATTTCTGAAAAGCAAAATAATACTTTTTAAAAATCACTGCTTATTGAATTTCTTATATGTGGCTATTTTTTATAATGTATTTAGTTTTCCTAAAATGATTTTTTTTTAAATTTTCTCTGACATTAAAGTAGAATATTATTTATAAAATGTTCTTTCAAATATTTCGATCTTCGGCATTTTGTCTAGAATTATGTTTTTTTTTTCAAATTGTTTAAATCTTGTATCTATTATCGTCCGTTAGCTTTTTACATTATTCGTTAAAGATAAATACTTATTTTTATCGATGATATATAAAACCTACTAAATACGCAAATAGAATACTCTTATCGGCTTTAGATAACAATATCTATTATTATCTGTTAAAGTCAGTAGAATTATCAAAACGTTTCTATGGAATTACTTTTAAATTTATATTATATCATGTAGAAAAAATGACTGAATAAGAAGAATACCAGAGAAATTCGAGTAGAAATACTTTTTAAACATATGTATAATGACGTATTTTTTCATGTTATTCGTCAGACTTATAATTTTATTTTATTCAATTTGTTTCAAAACTTTCTTTAACTCTTTTATCGCCGGTTATTTAATACTACGGTTTAAATATGTAATACTACGGCTTTTTTTGGCATGATGGTAAAAAACATAAATTATTTATAGGGACTCTTTATTTTTAATTTTATCAATAGAAGCCATTTTTATATTTTAGCCTGACTAGAACATTGTTTATTGGACTGCCCAGGAGAAAATGGTTCACTTTATTTAATTTTTTATTAATTCATTCATTAATTTATGATTTTTTATGCGTTGATTTATTAGATTTTTTAACATTTTGCATTGCGACTCAGAAATGAACTCATTTTTTCAATTTTTCAATTAAAACATAAAAAATTCACGGAAAATATTTGCAGCAATTTTTGAGTAGATTTTCTCAATATCTAATATTCACACAGACAATGGGGGTGGGTTCTAATAAATTCATGTTGAATAAAAGTTAAGTATTTTTTAATGATCATGAGTTTACGTTATTGTGTGCATAACTAATCGTATTATATGATTATAGCATATTTGTTACAAGTTTCACATGATTTCTAGCTCTAGAAAATAATGGGAAAATTGAAAAATAATATAACTTAGGACGAAAAGTACTGGATTCCGAGTGATAACTTCGNTATATATACGCATGCCCAAAATCAGCTAAATTCTACGTTTTACCAGTAAAAACTAGGAAGAAACGAGTAGAAATTGGCTTAATAAATATGAGGTTTTACCCCAAAGCCTCGGTAAATGCAGTACTCGGTCACTTCTTGTTTCTCTTTGACGAAGCTCTTTGCTTTTCGGTAAAACTTGAGATTTACCAGAATTCATAGTAAAATGTACATTGAATTTATAGGAGGAAAGCTATACAGGTGTTGAAAATATTTATTAAATCGTGAATAATCATAACGTTATTAAAATTTTAAATTTTTTAGAATTAACGTATGTTTGATAGGCATTATTTCGTATTTAAGATGCTTCTTTCATCATTATGATTAGACTATTTTATTTTACAAACATATTTATATACAGTTAAATGTGATTGAAACTTTTTACTTCAATGTCATTACTTCAGTCAATGTCATTATAACTTAAGCAAACTAATCATTGAATAAACTAATCTGTTTTTAAATTAATATAACACTTTAAAAAGTTATAATTTGAGATGGGGAGAGGAGACTGCTTTAAAAATATATTTTTTTGCTTACAAATTTTGCTTTTGTTAGTAAATGACCCTGAAATAATCAGAAAAACGTAAGCGATTTGGCATTTTTTGGGGTCATCTAAAAAATCAACTATTTTTTTCAATATTGAAGCTTCTTTTCAAATTTTTTATTTTGAAAGCTTTTTTCTTTTAATTTCAGCAATTTTTTTTGTTCTGGCACATTTCTTGTACCATATTTTCAATTCAGAATATTATTTTCTAAATGGTATGAAAAATGAATACTTATAACAAGTGCATTCTAGTGCATTTGTTTCAGAATATTATTTATTTAATTGTATTAAAATTCTTACTTATAATAACAAAATATTTTTCTTACTCTGGTGCATTTCTTTTAGTATATATTTCAATTTAGAATATTTTTTATTTAATAGTATTAAAAATTAATACTTATAATGATGAGATATTTTTCTTATTTCGGGACATTTCTTTTAACATATATTTCAATTTAGAATGTTATTTATTAAATACTATTAAAAAGGAATATTTATAATAACAAGATATTTTTCTTATTTTAGTGCATTTCTTTCAGCATATTTTCATTTAAATACTATTTATATTAAATAGTATTTAATATAAATAGTATTTAATTGACTTTAAATACCATTTATTTTTGATACAAATACTTAGTATGAAAAACAACAAATAGTTATATTACTTAATAATATTTATCATACCAAATATTTACAGCTATGCACATAAAGTCTATTACTAAATTTTCTCTGGAGTAATTTTCTGCCATCCGTTTTGTATTTGTTTTCTAAAAGACTCTATCCATTTTAAGTTATTGTTTCTATTTTTCTCAGTATATGCGTCACTTATTTCTGACGTCAAATTGGAAACATTTATCTTCAGATTTTTTGTAAATTGCCCCTAGAAATTGCTTCGCCATGGGTCATCATTCACCCTATAGCTAATTTATAGATATCAATAGCATTCGGGGCCTATATGCCAGTTGTATCCAGCAATTGGAAGAAATCGTTAGAATCACCAAATGATCCATGAACTTGGCACATTTATTTTATCATCGCCAATGACAAATAAAATTTTATATCTGAGATGTTTTCAGTCGCTGGGAGGGAAGAAATTTTTAAAAAAAATATATACTGCCATTTTTTCCACTTCAAATGATATGTCGCTTTTGTCAGGCTCAATCAAAATTGAACTTTTCAAAAGTGAGAATTTTTTTTTTAACGGTGATCTTATTAGTGAAGCATGAAATAATGTTGAAAGAAAAATTAGAATGAAATGATATTCGCCAATAAGTTATCAGACAATTGAAAAAACGCTTTAATTTTGAATAATATATCATTTTACAAATATTACGAATACATCTGTGTTTGAAAGGAGTTAAATTACTCCAACGAAGAGGAAAATGACCCTATTTTGAGGAATTTTTTCAGTAAAACAATGGAATAAATTGAAATTCTGACGAAATTTTTTTCTTAACTGCTGAATTTTTTGAATTTTATTTTGTAACTAGCATTGAACAGCCAACCCATTTTTTTGAATTTGTAATTATTATTCTACACCGTAGCCTTTTACTTTCGACCAACCCAGAAGACAAGGGAATTCCTGGAGCTGGCAAGACATCGTGGAGGATTTTTTATGGAGCTAACTTTGTTAGTCCGACCACAAGGGAAATCTAAACCATGATCCGTCTACCACTCGGCATACTTCATGTCAGTGCGAGTTGGGAGAACTGAACAGCTATTGCCTCATCTGAAGTCGAATGCTTTATCTTCTAAGCTACCACGCCACTAGCTAGTGAATTGTAAAAACAGAACTTTTAACAGAATTTATAGTTTCTAAAAACCTTATCTGGTGAAGGACAAAATTTATTTTGATTGTACATTTAACATTTATTTCTAAATACTATATTGAATGCAAATTTTTTAATGCGGGTACCTTTACATAAATGGATTCTTCAATTGTGAGCAGAAAATTTTTTATTCGCTGAAAAAGTTTCTACGATATGGTAAAATGAATATTAAGGATTTCAATATTTCAACAGTTCACCTGCCTAATTTATTGAAACCATATTTTCCAGATTGTGAAACCATATTTTCCAGACCTTATCTCCTAAAGGTAAATCCAAATTGTTGATAAAAGTTTGTTTCATCAGTGTTCGTATCTGATTCCATAAATTGATTAAAAACTAGCACTAATCACGAAACATATTTGAGGTCAGTCTTTTGAACTGATCAGATTGAATTCTAACTCGTTAAAATCCGATCACAAACACAAAAGTGATTTGGGGGAATATTTCTTTCTATTATAATTCTTATTTGACTTACATCTTTGTTTGTTCACTGTACCTTTTATCTATGAATTAAATGCTTCACACAATGGAAAAACTATGTTAGATTAATAACCGATTCTGAATTAATTTTTAAACTTGATGTCATGATACTGCAAAATACTGCAAATATTGTACTGTATTGGTTGGCAACTCTTTGGCTAATTCTTATCTTTTATAAGACTGGACAGCTCGAAGTGGTCGGGGAAACTAAATGTATCCACATCCTTCCGTTCTTCCCATTCGTGACTTCAAGGAAAAAGGGAAGTTGTGCATAATTGAAGACAAAATGTCTGAGGAGAACGAAATGCAGAGTTAAGTTATAATCAATAATTCAGATTAATAGAAGAATCGGGTGACTTAACAATAGTCTCCCTCGCTCAACCCGGCAATTTTAACTCAATTTTAGCGCTTTTTTTTTGTCATTTTTCGTTCGAGAAATAGATTTCCTCTTACAGCACAGGTGGCCAGGTTATTTTTTTTCCAACAAGTATTTGAAGTCATGTATGGTTAAATGAGAATAATTTAAATAAAGAATAATAGTTATAATCCGGACAGATTTTTATTCAAGTTTGTAGTTTATTTTATTCTTTGTAAACAGGAGAATTGAATTGATTTTTAGAGAGATAAATTCGTTCTTAAATCTTTATCTTCCAAACAAATGTTTTTTTCTGAGTTAAAGATTAGATTTTTAAAACATGGATCAGTTTCAAAAAATAGTTCTTCGAATTCTCACTTATTTGCAGTTAATAATATCTAACATATAGTTATTTAAAACTGTTATTCATCATTAAAATTTCTTGAATTTATAAAATTAATTATTGATAAATTTTTTAATAGGAATGAAAAAAAATTTCAAATTATTATTATTATTATTTTTTGGATTTTATATTTCAGTACACATAGTAAATCCGATAATATAACAGCTTTTTTATAAATTATTAGACTGTTTTTTGTAATATAAAAATACCAAAATATATTTTTGCTTGTAATTAGAGCTTCAGAAAAAATATTTATAAAAGGGACCCGGTGTCCCATACATGTCGAAGGGTTAAACTGGAGTTACCTGAATGACTGTCAAGTTTTACCCTTCATTTTCTACTTTCCTTATTTCTCATATTCAAAGCTCAAAATCGTTCAACAAGGTATGAAAGGACTAAACATTTTTTACACTTCTTAGGCATTGTATACAACGTTACATAAGAAACCGAGAAAGTTTAAAGTATGATTATTTAAAACTTTAATTAGTAAAGCCGTAATTTATTCATAGTTTAAAGTAATTTTTTGGTGAAACAATGTTCATATTTTATTTAATGAAAACCATAAATTTTTAAATGAACAAATTAACTAAGATAATAAACCGGCAAGGGATGTCTGACCCATTGCACATTGCTCCCTACACTGATATTTTTTAAATGTTAAAGGCCATTAACCTTGACCAGTATTCTTGTCCGATATTCCATGCTCTGATGTTATTTAAAGGTATAGGAACATTATTTGGTACACACTTTCTGGGGGGTCCTCTACACTGTTCTTTTACTGCCTAAAGGCATTTTTCAATCTGTACAAAGTCTATAGGCAATATATATGATAATTTTCATATTTTATACTTTGCCTAAGAACTCCAAGCATTGTATGAAATAAAGTTTTGCCGGTAACTAATGCAATGGAAGTTACCTTGATTTATTAATATATACCACACAGAGTAATCATGTGACTACAAAATGAACATAGATTCTATTATGAGATTTGTTTGAAGAGTGTGGTGAATGATTCAATCACGTGATTTGTGACGAAACTCGAACTCTCGAATGTATCCTCAATTCGAAACCTCTTTCGTAATTGATTGAGGAAGATCGTTAGAAAGATGAAACTAGAAAAAAGACTAGACAATCGAAAATAAACTTTCGAATTACTCTGAACGATTCGTGTGGTGCTCAAGAAGTTGATCTTGAGCCAGGAAGATCCGGAGTTCGAATCCCTCTTCGAGCTTGGGTGAGATTTATTTATCTGTCGTTGTTGTGCCAGCCGTCTGCATGGAGCCGATGTTAACGTGGTTATTAAAGAAGTTCATTAGGTACGCGTTTTTCTTTGGAAAAAAAATAGAATGACAAAATATTTCTTTTTAATTTTGACGAAATTCGTTTCCTCTAAGAAGTGAAGATAGTTATTTCGTCACTTTAACGAAATGTTTGCTCGCAGCATATACCGCGAAATGGTTTCGTCAAAAACGGAAAAAAGTTTCGTGAAAAACAATCATCTATTTTTTACCGCGTACGAAAGTGTATTGCGGCATCGTAGAAGTAACTTTCGATGCATGATATTTAATTCTCACATTTTCAAGAGTTATTAGATCAATATTTGAAATTATAATCTTACCTCGTATAATAATACACTATGCTATGATAAATGTATTTACAAAAAAAAACCTTTTATATTCTTTATCCACTTTTTATAACGTCTGATACTCTAAACTCAATTGATAAAAATCAGTTTTTTTTAAAGTTGTCATAGTAGATACCATTAAAGTGCATTTTTAATGGAAAAAAAGAAGAATTTCTTAAGTGGTTTTCCCTAATTCAATATTAATTTCTATACGTCCCAGGATTAACTGATGTTTGCCTTTTCTTGTGGGAATTCGTATGTATCTTTAAAGAGAGAAATGTATCTCAAAACCACAATTTTTATAATAATCAATTCCGTATGAATGTAGAAAGGTTTTGATTCCTAAAAAAAATACAATTTTCAATTTCAATCACTATGCTTCCCAAAAAGTAAAACATTTGTAATACATTTTTGTTGAGAACTCATTTTATAAAGTAACGAAGACGTTGTTGTCTTAGGTCATTAAGGGATGTGACTGTTCTTGTTTTTCAGAGACTATGGCTAGGAATTAAACTTCTGCCACAACCATACGTCACAAGCATTCATAGGGCAAACCCATTCAATCATTCATAATTTTTACCTGAACCACAAAACCATCCATTTCAAATATCCAGTATCCCCAGAAGAATAATTTGTTACGGTAACAGCGATGGCTCAGGAAGTAGAGCGTTTGCCTTCCAATGAGGTGAACCGGGTTCGATCCTGGAGATAGCTGGTCGATACGAATTCCGCATCCAGCTTGCACCGAGCATAAAGCTGACGTGAAACATCCTCTGTGGTAGACGGATAGTGGGTTAGAGTCCCCTTGCCATCAGGCTATCCGTGGGAGGTTCTCGTGGTCTTCTTCTCAATCCGGGTTAGTTCCATCAAAAAGTCATCCACGAAAGCAAATTTCTCCCAATACTTGATTCAGGAGTTTCCTTGTCTTCTGGATTGGGTTCAAACTTACAAGGCTATGGAATTGAACATTTGTAGTCGTAAACCCAAACATTGGATTATCTGTTCCGCGACGGTTATACAATAAAATGAAAGTTTAAGAAGTGGGTTTGCTAAAAACATTTGCATCATAATCAATTTCTATTTGCTTAGAATAAAAATTCGAAATCAATAAAAAATGAGGTTATTAAAAACATTTTTATCTACGTCAATTTTTCAACTTGCTTTGATGAAATTTTTCCAGGTTTAAAACCCTGGTTTATAACAATAAAATTTGTTATAGGAACATGGAGGATTTTGAGACATGACAAATTTACCGTGCACCAGTCACTATTTACTACACGAGGAGTCTTCGGCACTGAGAGTCCAGTGCCCTACCAACAGGGCTATTCCATCCCCAGTAAAGAGAATAAATGAGGTTTAGGATTCATTTCTAGAAATGTTATGGAAAGAACAAATAAAAATTGATCCTACAGATATTTAAATTCAAATTTATACTTTTATTGTTTGAAGTCAAAGTTATTTTAGAGTGACCTTTTGTTACGACAGCCATTTGGCTAACTTAAAATAATTATACTACCAAAACTATTTATTTCTGCTTTATTTTGAAGCTAGCTATATTTTACTGTAAAAAGTAATAATTATTTGAAAAATTATATATCTGTTTGTTTTTTTAGCTTTGTAACTTTTCACGATTTAGAAATAAAATTCCAATTTTTATACGAATATAAAAATAGTTAATAGTTAAAAGATGAAGAATGCACTTTTATTCCAGTCTTTCCTACAGAGAAAAGAACAAAATGTTTTCAAAAATCTAAAAGAAAAAAAGTTGTTTGAAATTGAGAACAGAAAGAAAAAAAGTTGAGCTTGTTATGAAACGTTAATCTCTTATGTCTTGAATCTTTTTGATTCAAAATCTAACTTTTTAAGCAAAGTATAACTACATATTATCCCCCGTTTGCATTATTCTCAAAACCAACTCCCTGAAATTTTTATTTTCTAATAGGACATACATATCGGAATTATATATTATTTTAAAATTTACATAGGGTTCAGGGGATAGAGCGTTCGCCTTCCAACGAGGTGACCCGGGTTCAAATCCCAGCGATGACTGGGATACAAATTCCGTATGTGGCTTGCACCGTCCACAGTGCTGACGCGAAATATTCCCAGTGGCAGATGGATCATGGGTTAGAGTCGCCTTGCCGTCAGGCTAACCGTGGGAGGTTTTCGCGGTCTTCCTCTCCATGTAATGCAAAAGCCGGTTAGTTCCTTCAAAAAGTCCTCCACGAAGGCAAATATCTCCCTATACTTGATCCTGGAGTTACCTTGTCTTCTGGATTAGGTTCAAAATGACAAGGCTGCAGAGTTGAACGTTAGTAGTCGTAAACCCAAAATTGGGTCGGCTGTTCAATGAAAGTTATAATATTAAATATAAAAAAAATTGTATATTAGCCATATATTCATAGATTAAAGCTCATATACAATGTATTAAAATTTATGGGACTATTTTTTTCCGTTAAGTATCATAACCTTTTTTCTATAATCATGCTGAAAAGTCGGTAATTTACGTTTTTCTGTATTGCATTTTTATGCGAAAATAAGATACTCATATGATGACAATTTTTCTACAAAAAAATATATATATATATATATATATATATTCTATTACTCCAAAAGGTATTACATGAAAAAGTGGTTTAAACTTTGCAGGAAAATAAGTAAATATAAATATTTTATTTCAGTAGGATTTAACCAGGAAATATTTTTCCGAATGCTACAAATTATATTATTGCTATCAAAATGCTGATGGAACCATACAAAAATGTTCTAGTATAAAGATATGCTTTAAGAAACTCGTAGGCATTTAATCGTAATGAAACATAAAATCTTAGCCGCTTAAGAGTATTTAGTAAAATTTTCAAATCGGTATAAGTGCAAACTTTGTCCCAAATTTAATGTAATGTAATTAAATTTTATTTAATAAAGTATTCGGATTGCAAAAAAATAAATTCTCTTTTAAAAAAATCGTATTAAACTATACAAAACCGATAAAGCACTTAAAAAATATTTTTATAATGGAAACGATCGCTTAGTACAAAAAGTAGTCTGTAACAAATATTAAAAAAATCGCCTCAAAATCGGATCAAAATTTTCCGCGCATTTGTGTCGCGAACATACGCATTTCTTATCCTATTAATTTATTAGTGAGCGATAGTAAAAGATTCTCAAAATTAATGTTTTAAACTATGCTGTGTTGCAAGTTAAGACAATTACGGTATGGGATTTAAGTAATCATCCGCGACAGCATATAGTTCCGTTTTATTTCGATATCAAATTATTCACTTTCATATCGCATATTATTCAATGTCATATTGTTATCGCATTTTTTTTCTCTATAATTACGGTGAAATAACCAGCAACAGTCTATCCATCCAATTAACCTTAAAGTTTACAGTAAAGAACATTTTCTATCTTTACAGTTTTGAAACTGTTTACAACTAGTATGATTGCGAAACCATGAGAACAAAACTATACGGTTTTTACCTATTTACAACTAGCATGGTTTCAAAACAGTATAAACGAAATCTAATTGGACATTGGAGTTAGGTTATGTTAGGAAATGGACTTTGTTGTTAGGTTGTGGTTGAGTTGTGTTTTGATAAAGAAGCCGTGGAATATGACCTATTTAGTACATCTGGTGGTGCCATCTATCGTGATCGACGGGAAACACTAGACTTTTGTGTTAAGCAGCTTTATGGTTCTGTGCGTGAGTGATAGTGTCGTATTCTGATAGTCCAGAGTCACAAATTGTGGAGATCAAAACACTGGAATTTCCTTATGTGTTGAATAGAATGGCGGAAATATTGTGGTGTGAACGCTGGGATTCGAACCTCCGTTTTTTCGATCATGAAATTGACAGATTAGCCTTCTCCTCTACTATACATACCCAGCTGCAAGGAACTAAACGGCTTCCTTAGGTGAACCTAGTGGACAAAGCATACAATTTCTGTTGTAAAACCGTATTATGCGAACGCAGTTAATAAACGATTTTTCTTACATTACAGTTTGAATATCATCTCACTTATGGTACTTTTTATCGTAAAATCTATTTTTACCGGAACATGTGACGGAACGAAAAATCTGATATACTGTGATTTTTCCAGTAATAATTACCATGGGGTCTCTAAATCACTCTAAATAAATGTTGCTGTAAATTTTACAGTATAATATTTTACGGTAAAAATGAATTTTATGGATGATTCACCCAAAGTGCCGGTATTCTATATTGTAATTTGATCCGGTATTGCTTACAGAGTGACCACTAGCAAAAATTTCTTAATTTTCCTCTATGCTTTGCAATAATTATGACAGCAATGATTTTTAATGTTAGTTAGCTAGTTTTATGCTAGGGTACTTCAATATAACAATGTTATATAATCATGAACACCAGTACATGATTGGGTGCTCATTATTTTGCCCATTTGAATTCTTTAGTATAGAAGTGACTACACTGACTGCGTGGATTTTCAATTCTCTTTGCTTAAATTCCTATCCCTTATATTCAGATCCCATTCTCCGTGGAATAAGAAGAAGAAAAAAAAAACACCTCGTGATCCGTGCATTCTTTAGCAAATTACGTGGTTTCCTCTTTAATGAACTCTAAGTTGGACTTTGGGAAGGGGGTGTGCTATGAAGTTTTCTGTTCTCCCAGTGCTAAGAAGATTATGTGCAAAGGATTTGGAATCCTGGTAACAAGGAGAGAGCAATACCCAATAGATATAGGATTACAAGGAATTATTGGAATTTCTATGGCATCTTTCCCTATTAAGAGTTATGCGTGTGCTTCCTCTGTTTCTGCCTAAAGACAGGAATATATCTTTTGACATTATGGATTTGCATTGGTTGGATGTGAGATGTGCAGAACTTTATTTAATGAGATAAGATTCGTATATTCTCATTAGTCTGGATGCTGATTTGGGAAGAGAAGCAGAGGAGTTGAATTACAGGGTTAATTAGCGTAGGCTTTAAGACGTACGTCCTTTTATTACAATTGATTAACATAGGAAGTGGATAGGGAGGGGGTGGAGTCGGAATGTATGCGGCAATTTTGTTGTAATTAAAATGCCGCGGTTTAAATATATTTTGTCAGGTTAGAAACGTTTCCAACTTGATTTCTTCCCCTGAGGAAATGAAGTGTTGTCACCTAAATTGCAGATTAAATATTAAAGAAAAAAGCTATTTATCACGAAAGTTAAAAATTTAAACTCAATTTAAAATTTAGTTAAAATTTCAGTGATTCCTTAGAGTTGGAGTAAGAAATAACTGTATGGGGAGAGCCAATTATTAAGAAAATGTATAGGCTAAGACAAACAATTTTATTTTCATATAGAGCCTAAATATGTTCTTTAATAAATGTGTTCATAATAATAGCGTATAGTGTATAATATAAAAGTGTTTAGTAATTATTTTTGGTACTTTCTACTTTGCGGACACAAGTAAATTCAGTTATTTATTTATTGATCGTTTTATTTATTTAAAAAGAATAGCCGTCATCGGAGGAAAAATAACAGTTGGATTTACATGTGACCGGTGACTTTGCGGCGAAATGGTAAAGTATCTAGTTTTCTAAGTGTTAAAATATAATATTTAAGTATATTTAGTATTTAACATGTTACATGTTATACATGTTGAGAAACTGTGTTCAAATTTATAACCCACAGCACCGCGAAATAATCAAAACATATATTTGATAAAATTTAGGTTATGTGTGAGTAAGAATCTTAAATATTTATCGGAGTGTTTGGATAAAAACTTGTTTTTCCCCCCACCGGGTGTTCGTAAAAGAACCAGCAAGTTTAAAACACAATAATAGAAATAAAAACGCATGGTTTGATGTTTATTCCCTAGGAAACATGATGATTCCTTCCCTATTCTCGTCAAATTTCAAAATTTCTTGCAAAAATAGAGCTATTGACTGGAAAAATTATACAATAAATTTTGCTGTCGTTTGTCAGATCAGTCTAACTGATATTTTTTCACTTGACCTGTTAATTTTTGCCCTCTGACTGCGCTAGGTTGTTGCAGCAATTATTGATTTTCTTAAAAACATCAACAAGAAAAAGCGCAAAATGCCATCAGAAGAGTGAAAATCATCAAAAGCGCCATCTGTTAAACATTGCAAAAGTATTTAATATCTTATTGAAAAAAAATAGTTTCTTTAGCAGAACGCAGCAAACTGTATGTTTCTATCGACTATTTTTAATAAATGATTTTTTTTCTCAATTGTCTATCATTTTGGAGGCGGCGTGATTGGGTCTTATTCAAGCTTACAATGTAAGGAGTTAGCACACTTCGTTAAAAAGTTTTGTTAGTCACTTAATTTGTTATTATTTTTTTCGTAAAGTAAGAAAATAAGTAAAATTAAGCAGATTTAGTAAATGGAGTACCGAGTAAAAGTAGCCAAATTTGATGCATTCTTGAAAAAGAGGGAAGAGTATAAGAGAACATTAACAAAAACTAATTCTCCACTGCAAAAACGGTGTTACAATATCTCTTAGAATATGATGATGAACAACCCAAAAAAATTGTGTGAAAGGGTTTTTTTGGGGTAACACCAAATCGAACACTAATATGCGATTTAAATAATACGATTTGAATCTAAATGCTTAAAATTGAATAATCTTACACCGAACTCCCACGCTTTCACACCATACGACAATTATTTTCACTCTCAAATACGCCCCTGTTGGCGCGTTTTGAAAAGAAACAATTTAAGAAATGTCAATTAGAATATCGCCAGTTTGTTTTCAATCTAAAATAAGGTGGCGAGAGTTTGAATCTGCTTTGAACACTGATGTTCATCAACAGAAACAGAGATTCGGAGTATAACATATGTATGTATGTTTTTTGTTATGTAAAAAAGGATAATTATATTTGAATATTTAATGATAATTACTTTATATTGTATTCTACTAGTAACTTTACTGACTCTTATGTACATCTTATCTGTTATTATCAATTTTAGTGTTTCTCAATTATAAAAATGGTACCGGCTACTTTACTCCTCGAGGTGTAAAAGAACGCTTTGAACGCATGGCGTTTTCCACTTAAGTGTAAAGTAGTTGCCCCCATTTTTGGTGTTGAGATGGTCTAACATTTTTTATAAACTATTTATATTTATGTTATAGATGCTAAATATTCACTATTTATGCAATAAATTTTCTTTTTATATAAATTAACACTAATAACGAATTTTACTGAAATTTAGGACATTACATTATTTTAAAACAATAAATTTATGAAAAAAACTATCGGCTATTATGAACGTTACATGATTTTTACAGCACCATATGCAGTGATCTAGAAAACAGTATTTTGCAAAAGAAATATTTCACAAAAAAGTATAGAATACTTATAATATTTTTCAGAAAACTTGAAACTTACCTGTTTTGAAAGCATTCTTTTGAAATTATTAACACTGATAATAAATTTTACTGAATTTTCGGACATTACTTATCTTAAACAATAAATTTATGGGGAAAACTATGACCTTTGCAAAGGTTGCATGATTTTTACAGCACTATATACAACGAATAAGAAAACAGCATTTTATGACAGAAATATTTTATAACGGGGATTATAAAATACTTATAACAAGTAAAATATTTTTTCGAAAACTTATAGACTTTGAAGATTAAAAACTTAAATTTTAGTTTTCATTTCTAAAGAGTTTTAAAAGTAGATTTAAAAATATATATATAAGTCTAAAATTTTCAAAACACCCATTTTAAAACGCTCAAAGAGGAATAGTTAAAAAAAAGTTTTTTTTTTCAAACTTAGCCATTTTAACTTAAACTGTATTTACACAATATTTCTTAAAATTAAATTAGTTTATCAAACCCACACACACAACACTGAGATAATGTAAATATGAATAACAAAAGCCGGAGCGGATAGAAATTAAATGTTATTTAATGCAATTAACACATTAAAAGGTAATTATTCTTATGCGAATAGATTTATATTTACTATACAACTAAAGACATGCATGCCTTTTATAAGAGTTTAATAATATTTCTACAGAATGTTCTACACCGTGCGCTAGGTGGAAACAAACTTCCACCTTTTTGTGCTCACACTGTAAACAAATTACTTATGTAGTATGGCAATTTCCAAACGTACGCCAAAGTTGGTGAAAATAATTTTTGAGTGCAATAAATGCATCTGATTTTTGGATGTAAATTTTCTTACTTATCAGAGTTAGATTTAACTATACCCTTTAAAGTGTGTAAGAACGCTTGATTCGGTATTTATTTGAAATAAGGCACAATTCTTAGAGTTTTTTGACATCGAATTCGCATAGGGAATTACACCACAGATTTTACAGTTTTTTTTCTCCAAAAATATTAAATTAAAATATGGTGTTACGAAATTTTATCACAAAATTATCACAAACATTGCTTTTGTACGGAAAATAGATAAATTAGAATTAAAGAAAGGTATTCATGCAAATAATTATTTTACGTATCTAACAGAAGAATCTGAGACAAAAACATGAAAAGAAATTTTTTATTTTCCTCATTATTTTACTTCTTCCTAAGAAAAGATCGCTAAGTAAAGATTCTATTTTTAGAACTTTTATCCACTTTTTTTTGTATTTAAACCCTTTTGGATTCTAATCGAATGGGTTTGTATTAGCATGACCTTTTAAAAAAACGGCTTTTAGTTGCAAACCAAACAATCTTGTGTTTGATATTTGCTATGGGTTCTGACTTAATGTAAAGTTCAGAACAGAGTGCCTTCTCACTAAAAACATCCATTTTCCCCAAAGCAAATAGTTGTCAGGATTTAAGAATGAAAAGGACTTAAGAGATAGAACCTTCTATTGATTTAATGCCTGGAATTTTTGAAAGAAATAGTTAGAAGAGATGGACACAAGGAAGAAAACGAAAATCGAGAAAACCATTAACCGAATTACAGACAGGTCATCATTTGATTTAAAAATAGGAGTTATGTTACTAGATTGGCTTGTCTCTAATTAAGATAAGTCATTAAAATACGCCAAAACAAGTTGAATTAAATTTCCAATGTAGTAAAGATATAAAACAAATTTGGAATGAAAACATTACTATTATAATATTTATCAAATTATGCTTGATATACATGTTCAGAATCATAATTTTTATTTTTCGAATCATCTAAGAATCACCCATTTTTTACTCCTATGGACATTTGTCATAAGAATTCTGAATCGTAATTTGTTTTAAATATTTTTACGTAAAATGGATGGTCAAAGGGAAGTTTCCATGGGAGATGGTTATTCATTTGGTTAAAAAAATGAGCAATACCCGGTTGTCTTCACTTGGGAGAAATTATCAAAATACGCAAAAACAAGTTGAATTAAATTTCTAATGCAGTAAAGTTATGAAACAAATTTAGTAAAAAACGTTACTACTATAATGTTTCTCAAATTCTGTTTGATTTGATATGCATTTTTAAAATCAGAACCATTTTCTTTCTAGAACCATCAAAGATCACAATTTGTATTCCTATAGACATTTCTCATGGGAATACAAAAAAAGTTATTGTTTTCATTTTTCTAACATTAATTAATAGATTTGTATCTAATTATATTACGAAATGCATTACTAAGACACATTAAAAACAAAGAATTTTTAATAAATATCATTTTTTTATGAAAACAATCTCCATTTTCTATGAGTGTATAAAATTGTGATTAATTTCATAAGAATGAATTCAATATGATTTTATCAGTTGGAAATTTATCAAAATTTTTAAAAACAAATTTAATTTAAATCTGAACACATTAATTAGAAGTCTAATCTAGAACATAAAAACATACATCGTACTGAATTACTTCCCCGAATCTGATGTCAAAAAACTCCAAAAATGGAATACTTTATTCCTACGAGAAACCAAATCCATCTTTCATATACTCTTAAAGGTGGTTTCAAATTTAAACAACAATAAAGATGAATGCTTACATTAATTTCGGCGTACGATTAGAAATCGTCAGATTGTATGCTATGCTTAAAAATGCTAAGTTATTGCATGCTTAAATATGTTATTGTATGCTTAAAAATGTTAATATTATACTTATAACAATTAAATGTTAAGTTTGTTGACGTCTATACTAAATCCACAGAAATAGAAGTTCACTGTTATGAATGCATGTATGTGTTAAATTTGTAATCAAGTTGTAATCAAGATAACTTACATACATAAGTTAAATATACCAAACAATTTTACAATATTTAAGTTCTATCCACTGCAGTGCTATTAAGCTTAATTCGAATTTGTTTTCATTTGCTCTCTGAGATGCGTCAGTGCTAGGTTTACGAACTCATTTTATTTCAAGAAGACTGAATATATTCTAAATCAATTATTCGTACTCTAATATTGTATTGTACAGTATTTGTATTGTAAAATATATTATATATTGTTGTCATTGCACACTTTAGTGTTAATGAATACCATAAAATGGTGGCAACTGCTTTGCACCTAAAGAAATGTAATAGAATAATTTAGTATTTACTCCCATTCTTGAAACTTTCTTACAATTCTTGGTGTTACTTTACACGATTTTTAGTTTTAAAGTAGTTGCCAAATTTTTTCTTTTAACTAAGCTGAAAATTCCTTCAACTCTCCCTAAAAATTACACGGCATCCATAATTATGATTAATTTTAGAATCAGTACCGTCATGTGGGGCTACTTTGTGCAGGATTTTGCAGTTTTTGAACTTTGACACGTAAAAAAACCATTTTAATTCGAACTTTAGTAAAATTTATCAATATTATATTCATAACTGGACTCAGACGAATGTATTTGATCAATATTGGCATTATCTGTATGTAATATTTACAGATAATAAGTCAAAACATACCTTGTGCAGCGATAGATATTCAGTTTAATAATCATGCTTTTAGTAAAATATTGATATAAAATTGTTAAAAAAGCTAATTGTTAACATTTTTAATAACAAAAACATCAAGATATGTAAAGATATTAGTTTGAAAATAATTTTCACCGTTAAAAAGCCATTTTTTATAAAGAATTTTTTCTTAAAAAGAATGCTTATTTCAAAACATTTGAGTTTAAACAAAAGGAAACCATATACAATTTTGAACTTTGAAATGGATAAAATTTAAGAAATAAAAATTAATTCATATTCATAAACATTTGTAATATTGCTAAATTTGAACATAACATGCTTGAATGAACGTGACAGAACTTGGCTCTTCAGTTTCTGTCAAAATCACCTGATGTCCTATAAAATATACTTTTATGTGTTAAATCGTTTGATTAATTCATTAGAAAAATCTTTGTAGAAGAAAAATAATAGTTTACCAG
>NC_092205.1:4452268-4460506 GCF_043381705.1 Parasteatoda tepidariorum
AAGATTGCAGGTGATAAGAACATTGTTGTGAGGGAATGACGCGAAACACTGGGGACAAAGTTTAAAATAGTGCTGTGTTAATATTTTTATCAGAAATTAAATTTAAAATTGATTTTCTGAATTCTATATTTTAGTATTCTGAAATAAAAAACACGAATTTGTAAAAAAAAAATTTATATTTCAGAAAAAAAATTTTTCTTTTTTTAAATCAGCAGTGGGGACAAAGGAGAGAATGACATATTGGTATATTTTAATTACCTAAAATGAATAAAAAATAAAAATTGATAATTTTATTTTTATTCCTTTGTTAGCTTGCATTCTGAAGGACACTTTCCCTGAATTTTCTTTTTTCATAAGCTGTAAAACAAACATAAAATATACTGGGGACATGAAAATGACTGTTTTTGTGAGAATGACCCATATATATAATCTGAATTTGGTGTTGAAAAATTGCTTGTTATGTCTAGTTAAAACCAAAGCAAGTGTTCCGAATCACTTTAAATGTTGCAGTTAAATCTTAACATCTTCGCAACAGGCCGGAGTATGTGTCGTTGTAACTTTTAACTGTCCAAGTAAATTTCGGAAATTAAATTTAATTTATGATTTTATTTGTGTTTCAAGTGATATAATCGATATTAGAATATTGCAACCAAACATAATGAGTGAATTTACTTAATTATCAGCATCTTTTTAATTTTCAATCTATAATGGTGGACATCGAAAGCTAAACTAAATGAAAAGCATTCAGGAAGAATGCTTTTCGGGCTTGTTTTCGAGTTTTTTTTAAAAAATTATCCTTTTTTCAAATTAATGGGGATTGGGAAAATAAATCATTGACTTCTGCAGACACTTTTTCATGTTTCTGGAGAAAAGAAAATTGCTAAAGGAACATTAAGGATATCGAAGACATTAAAAGAACCCTGGCGTCAGAATTGAAGAGCATTCAACGTCAGAATTGAAGAGCATTAGGTATCACAATTAAGGAGCACTCGATGCCTGAATAAGAGCATTTTACGCCAGAATTAAGGAAGAAAATACTATTTAGAAATATTAGAAACTTTTATAGCCAAGAACAGAAATGCATCGTAGCTGGTGAAGGTTATTGCGAAAGATGTTAATTAGTTGAGTCATTCACAAATATAATTTCCGCCGTTATTAGGTCATCTGGAACATAATAGCCTTTTCTTGCATTACACCTAATAAATTTCTTTAATAATTTTTAATGTGTGGAAATTTAAAATTCTCGTGTGTTGAGGTAAAATTCAATTCAAAATAAAATGCAAATACGTCATAGACGACTATTTAAATGCACTCACTTACTAATTAATCCATGATACAAAAATAATTTTTCTGTTATTTAGCAATCAACCATCGGGTCACACATTCGTTAAAAACTTCCCGAAACATAAAATTCAATTCAAATTAAATTCTAAAGCAGCAAAATAACTTCCGAAATGCTGTTTTTTCTCCTATTAAATGTCAAATATGGTAATTTATTTCAGAAAAACATAAGTGGCGAGGAGGAACATCCTTTCTCTGTTAGTCGATCCTCGGTGCAAGATATTACCTTACACCCATCCGATTCATAATGAGGATATTGTGGCAGGGGTCCAGCAACCCCTGTCGATCAATGAATATTCTGAATGATAATTTGTCTCAGCTTCTGTATAATGATGGTGATTTATATTTCGGCACTTTTTTTCCTTTTTTTTTTGTTGAAAAATAGATCCTATGCATCGCTTTAGGCCGTGCACCTTTCACCTATCCGTGAACTTTTAATATATCTTATCTTGTCATTTGTGATCTTGTTTAGTGGCTATTGTTTTGGTTACGCTTTATGTTTGAGGAAAAATTGCAGAAATTTCTAATGACAGAGCTCAGTGGAAGGCGACGTTTCGAAGATACTAAATTATCCTAGGATTAAAATGTTTCCTGAATGTATTGAGCGTGAATTCATTCCGATTGATCTTTAAATATGATGATTCTCAAAAGAAAAATATGTTTTGTAAATGGATAGTATAGGGTTAATTTTTTGGCATATTCCGCAACAAAGCTCTTCAAGTACAAGTTATGAGTGCCATTCTTATTCGAAATTTCTGAACGAAAAACTCATATATTGAGTGATGTATCGAAGGACTCTTAAATTAAAAAACATTAATTTTGTGAGAATTTTATTAATTATTTTTCTTTTTGAAAAATAGATTCTATGCCTTGTTTTAGACTCTGGTCTTTTTTTCTATCTCCATGAATTATTAATGTATTTTATCTTGTCATTTGTGATCTTGTTTAGTGACTATTGTTTTGGTTACGTTTTATGTTTGAGGAAAAGTGTCGGACACTTATAATTGTAGAGCTCAGTAGAAGTTGACGTTTCTAAGACACTAAATTATCCAAGGATTTGAATATTTTATGATATACTGAAAATATAAAATATGAATTTATATTGATTGGTTTTAAGGTAAGGAGTTTTTCGAAAAAAAATATACTTAATAAATGGATATTACAGAGTTTATTTTTGATATATTCTTCCACTAAGTTCTTCAACAACATGTTATGAGTGTCATTCTTATTCGAAATTTCTGAACAAGGAGATATATCGACATATAAGATCGATATATAAGAGACTTCGATACATAAGAGACTTTCTAAAAATATCGAAAGACTCTTAAGTTAAAAAAACTTTAATTTTGTGAGAAATTTTTTTTTCTCGTGATAAATAGATTCCATGCCTTGCTTTAGACTGTGCCATCTTTTCTCTCGCCATAAATTATTAATGTATTTTATCCTGTTATTTGTGATCTTGTTCAGTAACTATTGTTTTCGTTACTCTTTATGTTAGAGAGAAAATTATAAAAATTTATAATTGTAGGCTCAGATGAAGGTGACGTTTCGACAAAAATAAATTAAATTATTCTAGAATTCGAATATTTTATGGTATACAGAGAGTATAGAATATGTATTTTTCTGATGGGTCTTAAAATAAGAGGATTTTCAAGAAAAAAATGTGTTTTGTAAACGGATAGAGTTAAGTTATGACATATTCTTCCACTAAGTTCATCAATTACATGTTAAGAGTGTCATTCCTCTTCTAAGTTTCTGGATCTGTCGAAAATTGAAAAACTTTTTTTTTGAAAAATGGAATTCTGTGCTTCGTTTATAGGTAGTGCCTTTTCCCTCTCTCTATGAGCTTTTCATGCCTTTTATCCTGTCATTTATGATCTTGTTTATTGTCTATTATCTTGGTTTCTTTTTATGTTTGTGGAAAAGTTGTAGAAATTTATAATTGTAGACTCAGCAAAAGTTGACGTTTTGAAGACGTGAAAGTATCCGACGAATAGAATATATTTTGTCTGCGTGATTATAAGATTGATATGAATCTATCACGTCTTTATGAATTGATAACAAATATTATATTGTGCATCAAGCATTGTCATTTATGATATTGTTAAGGGCATTGTTTTGATTTGAGAAGTTGTTAAAAATTTATAATTGAAGTTCTGAGTGGATGGTGACATTTCAAAAGCACAAAAATATTCGAAGGCTAGAAAATTTAATGATAACCTGGGGGAACAGGATATCCATTTATTAGTCTAAGTTTTAAAATAATGCGGTTTTTAATGAAATAAAAAAAATAAGAAACAGTTGTGCTAAAGCTAATTTTTGACTTATTCTTCCACTAAATTCGCTATAACTAATTATAGATGAAACTTACCAAGAAATTTCTTGGTTTCATTTGATAGTTGGTTCAGAAAAGATTTGTACCCTACAAAACGCTACGAATCTGAGCGAAACAGTTTAAAAATTTTCCTGTTGAGTGATACTACTCTCAAATTCAAATGACACCAAGGCCGACTTTGAAAATAATTTCAAGAGCATAACGTTATACAGTTAATTTAAGGTAGTATATGGGTATACATTTATTTTATAAAGTCAGTGACTGGAACATTTTCTGCCAGTCACTGACTGTAATCTAACGGGGAAATTTTTTAGAGTGTACCTCAACCTCAGCATATGCTTTTGATTGTGTGTTCTTTAAACAAGCTTAAGTTTATTGATTTTACTTTTCCACCGTGCTCTTAAACTTAAAACGCGTGTTTGAAAGTTAAAGCATGCATGTCTATCCTCTTAGAATACTGAAACTAAGAATTATCTGCGTAGGGTTAAAAATTATAATCAAAAATACTATTTTTACAGTATCAATCAGCAGCTTCATAATATATATATATATATATACATACATACATACATACATCTCAATACTAAGTAAATTCTGATAGTTATGAACTATACATATTTTTGTGTTCGTAGTTTATAAATAATTTAATATATTGTCAGTAAAAGAGTTCTACTGAATCAAGAAAATTATGTAGGAAACTGTTGTTCAGGTAAGAAGTTATCAGGGATCTACCAGGGTTGACGGATCAAGTTCATCCCATCCCAGAATTGTTTTATTTGGTCTGCGCCCAAAGTGAAATTACTCCAATGAAATAATCACACTATCCTTGACTCAGTCCAATTTTTATTTATTCTTGAAAAAATCTTCAGATTTGGAGATTTCCAGAATGCCAGTATTTCTCAATCAGGAGATTGGTGGCAATTAAATTAACTTGCAGATTCTCTAAATAATCGATCCCTTATTGCATACATCTTTGTTTTATTTTAAAATCTACTGAGATCGCGGAGTGCGCCAACGGAGTGGAGACGCCAGCATGATCCCACCTGCTCTCTCCAAGTGCTGCATGTCTGGGATCCAAATCAATTTAAACTTACTGAAATCAACAATAAATAAAAAAGAATTAGTTACATATTAGAATTGTATTAATCCTCGTAAAGAGAACATAAATCCCAGACATCCCGCATAGAAAAATCCCAACAAAGAAAGAAACGAGAAAAAAAATTACAAAGGACTCACCTTCTTTTTAAGAAATCAAATCATGGAGTGAACACGCGAGCGGATCTGAGGACAGGTTCGGTTACAGTTAGCGCAAAGGAAATCATCAAAAATAAAAAGGTGATGTGAGCAACAATGTGATGTGAGCAACATCACAAATGTATTAAAATGTAACTCTCTTTAGTAATATTTTTAAGCAATAACTAAAAACAAACTAGATCAATATTAATTTTAAGCTTATATAACGGCTACGAAAAGTTAGAATGTTAGAAAAGTTTGTTTTTCTATTTGCCTAAAAAGGCCAAGACTTTTTAGTAAATAAGCCATAGCAACTTATATAGTAATGGACTTTTTTATCCGCACTCAACAGGTTACAAATATTATAGCAGGCAACAAAAAAAAACTGAATCACCTAAAGCATTAATATTATGTAATGTTAACGTCGTATTGCAAGTAAAAAAAAATGAGCATTGTAGCTGAAAATCAAGAAATGGGATCATTGTACGAGCCTAATGTAGAGTTCTTTTGAAGTATAAAAAGTGCACCAAAACTAGCAGTCGAAAGTGTTAGTCGGTAAACTTTTTATTCTGGACATAGTTTGAAATGCGTGTTTAAGAAAATGAACACAACTCGAAATGCATGTTTGCGAAAATGGACACCGTTCAATATGCATTATTTAGAAAATAGACGTAGCTCAAAACGTTTGTTTAGGAAAATAAACATAGCATTTGGTTACATTTTTCAAACCTCTTCAGTAAGTATTGTTCATTTTATCA
This sequence comes from Parasteatoda tepidariorum, assembly GCF_043381705.1. Taxonomy (NCBI): domain Eukaryota; kingdom Metazoa; phylum Arthropoda; class Arachnida; order Araneae; family Theridiidae; genus Parasteatoda; species Parasteatoda tepidariorum. The sequence goes on from NC_092205.1 coordinate 4,457,936, forward strand.
AAGAATAAGCTAATGGATCCAAATAAATTCACAATATGATATCGTCCATTTGCATAAATAGCTTGATACATTTTATTAGATTAGTATTTTTTTTTTGAAAAAAGTAATTTAAATGCCAAGAATTACCTTTACAAGTTTGCCACGGATCCACAATAGTTATGAAAGTGATTTTATATATTTCATTTTATAACCGGTATTGAACAGTTGATTCAATTCTGAGTTTACGACTATCAATGTTCAACTCGGTATTCTTATAATTTTGATCATAAACTAAAAGACAAGAAAATTTCTGGATCAAGCATCGGTGCAAACAAGCCTTTGTGGACGAGTTTTTAATGGAACTGAACCACGTTTGTATCACATAGAGAGGGAAACTACAAAAATCTTCCATGGTTAGCCATACAGCAAGGGGATTCTATCCCATGCGCCGTCTACCACTGGGGATATTTTATGCTAACACTGTGGTCTGCCCGAGCCGGAAGCAGAAATCGCATCAACCAGCCACCAAATAGGATTTGAATCTGCGTCACCTCATTTTGAAGCCATCGCATTCCCCTGAGCTACCACGGCTCTATAATAGGGGAAATAATAGTAATTTTCTTGGTTGATAAGATTTAAACAGGTATTTCAAACTGTGTGTAGACTAAAAACCTCATCTACTAGTTCCATTAGCTAAAGAAGCAATACTCGACATTTAGCTATTGCTAAAAATAATTACCTGCAATCTATCGGCTGTCTTGAGAGGGATAAAACCGGAGCATGAGACAAGCGATGTAAAGAGAATTGTAGGATCAGGCCGAGGCAATTTGTTTAAGCAACTCCTGCCGATTGAAGCTTACGAGCAAAGGATGACAAATATTAGAGCAGCACTAGAAACCAAACAGCACGAGGAATCAGCTGTACAAGAGCCAAAATCCCGCACGAGGCCTTGTGCCCGATAGTATGCGTGTTTCTTGGACAAGCCGGAAGCCAACTCCAACTCGAGTTACAACCTACAACTCTCATAGAANCATTACATATTTCTATTAATATAAAAAGTTTCAGAGCTTTTTATTCACTTTACTTTTTTGGGATTTTATGAACTGAAAAATGACAGTTTTCGTGAGAATGACCCATATATATATTCATCTTCTACTAAGATTTTCAAAAATGCATAATTTACGAAGTAATGAATTGTTAGTAAGCATTATTAGTTTTCGAAGAGGTATTTAAATGACGAATTTAATATTATCGTAGGTTTTGATGTTCTGTAGAAAAGGTTAAGAGCTCTTATTTTTTTCACTATATTATCATAGAAGTCTATGAACATAGAGAAGTCATTACTTGAAAATTATATCTCAATTATGACTAATAAATACAACACTTAAAAAAAAAACATTTTCTATTATTCATCCTTTAAAACTTTCACCTAGCTGAGAAAAATCCCTAAATGAATATCTAAGTAAACGCAAAAGGGTAAGAAGAAGAAAAAAATATTCAATAGAAGCAAAGAAATGGTAAGGAAATGGGGTGAAGACCTTGGAATATCTTAAACAGACTCTTCCGTTTTAAAATGTGGTTCGGAAATTGAATTTAGAAACCAAGCAGTTTGATTCTTTTTTTTCTCCTCTTTTTCTTTGTTAAACCATTCTGTTGAAGCGTCGAAAGAAGTTTGAAATAAAATGAAAATTGTTTCCTTACAAGTACATGCATTGTACTGTGTCAACTTTTCAGTGAAGAAAGGTTAAATAAAATGGTAATGAGTGGTTCTTTAAATAGAAAATAATGAAAAAGTGTTTTCAGGCACAATTGAAAATGCAAAGAGTGAGAAGTTCTTTTATTTTTGAGATCAATAAATTAATGACTTAATCTACACAAAAACCTTTCCAAATAAAATCCGGTTAATTAATAAATTCGTTGTTTTGTTTTTCAAAACGGCTTGAGGGAGGGGGGCAAGTCAGGTTAGGCCAACGTAACAAGTTTTTACACCCCCCTTATTTGTTAGTTTAAAGAAAATATAGGACAATTGTAAATGTAGGAGGATTGCTAATAGGAGTTTCCTTTTTTAGATATTACTTTAGAGCGAAATTTCAAACAGATATATTGCTCTTACGAAATATTGATATTTCGATGATATTTCGATATTGATATTGATATGATAATAATATAATTTTGTTAAGAATAGTGGTGGTCGCAAATGTGCTTAATAGTCAAATGATATTGTATTGATGTATTTTGCTTTGGCTATATTGATACAATATTAGAAAGCACTCCTTTTCGCGGATATAATTGTGTGAGCTGATGAAAAGATTATATCTTTTGCTTTCCGGGTTTTTATAAATTTTTTCCTTTTTTTGGATTTTTTTTCTTCCGGTTTCTTATTATTTTTATTTTTATTGTTATTTTTCTTTTCCCCTCTTTTTTCATTGTTCTGTAATTTTTTCCATGCTTTCTCTACATTTTGAACTTATTTTATGAGTTCTATTTACTTGCAGCTTATGCGCAGTAAATTGAACTTATTGTTTTTCGTAATTTTCTTTGTGTTTGTCATTTTGTATATATATATATATATATATGTATATATATACAATA
>NC_092205.1:4460968-4610898 GCF_043381705.1 Parasteatoda tepidariorum
AAAACAGTCTCAAAGGTTGCTCGATTTGAATTTTTTAACTTCCTTATAATTTCTCTTTGTATTTGAAAACTTTAACCAAATAAGGTAAAACCAATTATATTTTTACCTAGAGAATTTATTTTGTAAAGGAAAGATAAACAGAAAAACCAATCTTAAAATATTATTTTTAAGTAATGAAATTGTATCAATTGTTGCTCAATATATTAGAAGCTAACACTCAAAAAGATGTTAGAAGGCCTCAAAATGTCCTCAAGCAATCAAACTGGTTTTGATGCTTTCGTAATAACTTCCACTTTAGTGATTCGATTGGTTTCGTTTTTTTTTTCCTTTCTCGCTAAAAAATTAATTTGCTGCCCATCTCATTTTGACATGTATCTTAAATAATTATTTGAAAGTCAATGAAAAAGTTACCCCCATTTATAGAGTTTATTCATGTCGAATTCATCCGTTATCATTTACGTATTATTTAATTTAATTTTGTTTCTATTCATCCAATAAAGCGTAATTTCCTTTGCAAAAATGTTTCTTGTGTTTACTGGAAAATGCCGACTTTCACTAAGAGCGTTGCTTCCTTTATTTTAATCAATTAATTGACTTAAAAAAAAACTAATTGAGAAGCCAACAGTATTTTGAATATACTACCAATGCCAGAAATCTCATTGATAATAAGCTTTTCAAAAACATGTTGTCTCATGACGGGGTCAATGAACCCACAATTCCTTACAATCAATCGATACGTTACTTTGTTGCTTTCAACTATTTTTAGTTTCTCTCATCTGAATCAGGGTTTTAAATTTCCATATATCTTGAAGAATTCGTTTCACTGTTATGAAATAATATTTCTCGGAACCATCCCATTTATTTCTTTTGTCACCGGAGAGATAGCTGAGCATCTGTATAATTATGTATAGTTTTTTTTTCTTCCTTTTATACATAAGAATAAATTATTGTTAAACGCTTGTGTGGGGTGAAGGTTATCGACCATGTCATCTATGAAAAGGTACACCATCATAGAATAGCGTTAACGTGTCTTATATACTAGTGAATAGGAATTGTATTTTTTTAGTGGTAGACACACTACAGTACTCCTCTTCCAGAATTATATCTGTGATAGAATTCGATGAAGGGATACCACTATTTGATTCATTGCTGTTTTGTGAGACGCCGGGAGAGCTGTATTAAGATCACCGTACTTTTTAAATGATGAACGTGAGAGCTGTATTAAGTTCAAGGTAGTGGTTGCTCCCGTGTTTCTGTTAGCAGTCGAGTGTATGCAGGCCGACGTTGTGTGTGACCGAGACTGAGTAGCAACAGCACGAGGAGTTGGATAATGTCACAGTCACGAGTAGCAAGTCAACTGTTCAATGTGGACAATCGATCGAGGTAGGCATGTTCAAATCGAAGAGGGAGTTTCTGTCAAGGTAGGCATGTTCATATCACGTCCGAAGGTCACCCATGTGGGGAGAGTAGATATCGACACTATCAACCTTCATCTATGAAAAGGTAACCTCATCAAAAAAACGAGTCAACATGTCTTATGCACTAGTGAATTGGAACTGTATTTTTATAGATACACTACAATTTGTATATTAATATGACGGGACTAAATATTTTCTCAAATCGCTTGAGAAGTTTCTTCCTCCCCTCCCAACTCAACTGTCGAAGGGATGTGAAGACCATAGAGCTGCCATAGTGATAGAGCAAGCACGCTATCATATTTCTCAATCTGTCCTTGTCCCAAACATCAGATTCTTTCTTGTCACGTGATCCCTTTCTTTGGGCGAAGAAAGGAGTGCGACAAATAATATTAAAATTCCTTTCTAGTGTTTTAAGCTGTTAAACAAGGTTTTTCGAAGCTCTTCCATCGAGGAAAATAAAAAAAAGTCACAATTTGTATGCCTTACACTTGAAGTAAATTATAATTTTAAACTACATATGTATACTGCTGTAAAAATTATTTAGTCTTTAGAACGGACAAATAACTAAAATATTTTAAAAGTTCTTAAACTTTTTGAAAAATCTCACATTTGGAAGCATTTTTCACCTAGATAAAATTTATCAAAAGCAATGTCTTATTCCCATTTTTTGCAAATTTTTATGAGCCCAGATAATGCAGCATTGGAGTAAATTTCTAAATATTGAAAAATTAGATCACAAACGCTTTTCATTGTCTAAAAACTGACTTTTCTCCATATTGATGTTTTCAGAATAAATACTGAGGGCGCTGACTAAAAATCGGCTAAACTTGACCTGACGGTGAAGTTTAACCGATACGTGAGTAACTGTTGCAAACTCAAATCAGTTATAAAAATAGCATATTATTTGCACGAAAACATCATTTCATGCTACTAAAGAGCTTTCGAAAAACAGTCTTAAGAACAAAGAAAGATAATTTAGACAGTAAACTTCTTAGTCTTTATTTTTTCAAAACAATTTTAGATTATGTAGATTTAAAGTTATTGTAGAATTTCCCTTTTAATATTTATTATTCTTTCATCAGTTTCTTTAAATGCGAACGATATATTTGTTACGATTAGATTTTTAGATATCATTTTTATCAATCCTTATTAGTGAAACAATAGTTTTGATTCGAAACTAAAGTTTTATTTTCAAAACAAAAGTTTTATTTTCCTCCTTTCACACGATTTAAGAAAGCAAGCAAAAGGAAGGCTGTGCAACGTCGTTTTAAGAGTTGGCGATGTTGATACATGTTCGAATTGAGAGCTTATCATCCATTTGGCGGGCACTTCGATGTAAACAGGCTAAGAATCGAAATCAGACACAAAGCAATGTCTCTGATTAAACATACATTTTTTGATAGATTTTCTTGACCCTCTAAACAAAGCGGGTAGTCGAATTCTGGTAAATATATGCTCCCTGTATTTTGGTCAGGAGCGCACCCCAAAGTTTGAACACACTAATGTCAATTTTACTTTTTAAGTGTTTCGCCATACCTTGTAAAATGTTTCAGCGTATTGAAAATTTTTTGCACACAATTAGAAAATTAGTTTGCCCAACATTAATATTGAGTTTTAGTACGTGAAAATCTGAGCATTAGATCAAAAGTCATTCAGGGCGCTTTATTTTATTTTATTACCCATTGGCAAAATGGGTTTTGGTTTGGATTTGATGGCGTGCACACACTTTTCAACTGTGTTCAACAGTAATAGTAAACAGTGCGCATGCGTTGCTATGGCGATCGCTGCTGCTTTTATTTTTATTTTCACTAGCAGGCATTGCTAATGTATTTTAATGTATTGTAATGTATCTAACATATATAATTCTCTTACGTGGCATCCAAATTTTGACTGTATTTCTTTTCCGCCGGTGACAACGTTTGCTTTGCTTTGCTTATGCTACTATTTCTCTTACACGGCGAATCGACCCATGATTGCCGTTAAAAATGTCACATGCCAAATTTAGCTGAGGTGGCTCAACAAATAGCGCTTTTAAGAAACGGAAACGGAAATAACCAGAGATCATCAGCTGCGGCAATCTCATAGTATTAAGCTAGGCAGAAGTGAGTAGTCTTTGTCGATAGATCTCTCTTTTAGTATTTTGTCGAAAGCGCTTTTTTTCACGAATTTATATATTACGAATTTATTTGACGATCTTTGATTTATATTACGAATTATACTATAGCACATTTCTAATAGGTTTAACGAATTACATGTCATTTATTTGAATTCAAATTTATTTTAATGACTTAGTATGTACTTTCACTGTTGTATAACACCGTGCATACTTTCTCCTATTTATTTGCTTAGAAGAACTTTCTTTTTGCTAAAGTTTCGTTAACTCATTTAGTGTTGGATAATAGAAGAACTTCCATACCCAAATCAATTATAGAAATCAATCAATTATTCTACAATTATCGAACATAGATGTTGGAACTTGTCAAATAAACCTAACGTCTCAACCTCAAAGATCTCCATGAAAATACTCTTACCTCTCAGATTCGAAGAAGAACTTTTGCTTATAATTAAGTAAACCGTTGGAGGAAAAGACGAGATAAAAAGAGGAAAATAGAAGTCCGGGAAAGGGGGGGGGAGGGTTCCAGAAAATGAGGAGTATCGATCCAAAGGTAAATATTTTGGTCCACCTTGCTCAGAACGGTCACAAAATAAAAATGATAAAATTGACACATCGCAGTTTGTTCTACGAAGAAAAAAGTTGCAATAACAAAAATAAAACGGGTGAAATAAAATAACAATGCAACTTAGTTGTCCACATGGAATTCTTGTTTTTTTTTCTAAAAAAAATTGCTTGGGGGTTACAAATAAAACTACTTGTAAGTTTTTTTTCATTTTGTTTTCGCTTGCTAACAATGAAAGGAACTTTTAATTAAATCTTCGAACTTGCTTTGAGGGTATTTATGATAGTTATTTTTGTTAATTTTAGATTTCAAGAAAAAATAGTTATTGTTCTTAATCTGTGTTCGGTTGAAATCGTTGACGTACGAGAAGTGTTGTTACGTGCTCAAGAAGCTGTTGTTTGAGCTCTCACCACTGATGCGTTAAGTTTTGAATGTTGTTTTGTTTTTCCATAAGAGACGAAATGAAAATAATTATTTTTCTATGAGAAATTTTTATGATCTCCCAAATCAATGCTAAATAATGTACTGTTGATATTTTTTTATGGAGCGAAAATTTTTAAACCTGTCTCTTAATATGACATATAAAAATTTTCGTTTTTAAATAAATTCCGTCAATAGCATCATCTAAAATATGTGAGGATAATGCTCAAAACTTAAGGAAAAAAATTTCATAAATTCTTCAAAACAGCGATGAATCGTAATTAAAATTTATGTTTGCAACAAAGGATGTTGGTAAAGACTTTAGAAAGTTTGTTGTTGTGATTACAAAGATAAAATGTTTGTGGTCAATAAAAGCCGGATAGAAGTATAGGAAGGATAAAGCTGATCGAGAAAGCAAACCTGTACACAGAGAGCAGAAAAATAAAATATCTCCCTGAATAACTTTTAGTTCTAATAATCCGCACTAAAAACCAATGATTTCCTTAACTTTAATCTTTCTATTTGCGTATTTCGTCATAGCCTGGTAATTTATCTTTAGTAAATCAAAAACAAAAAATTGCACAGAATTATAAAATTCGTTTATCTAAAAATTATTCCATGCAAAAATATAGTTTTTAATAGCAATTTATAATTTTTATCAATTTATTTAATAATAGTAGTCTAAATTTTTTTTAATTGAAAAGTACATAAACTTTTACTGCAGTTTTAACTATGTCGTATACTTAAACGACAGATAACTAACTTTATAACGGCATTAACTTTATAACTTAAGAGCTGTTCGATACTTCACAAATTATGATTTGAATAGTTAAATGACAAAATTCAAAATTTTAAAGAAATCGGTCAAAGAGTTCTTGAAAAATGAAAATTTTAAAATGCAGCCGTTTTTGGCTTATAAATTTCATAACTCAAGTATTCGATTCTTTACAAATTCTGATTGAAGTTGGTAAAAATCCAACTTAGCATACTTGCCAATTATTTTTTAGGATCAAAATTCGAATCAAATTTCAGAAATTTGAAATGTTTCCATGGTTACAATTGCAAGATATATAAAAAATTGCAAATTATTTGAACAATTAATTAAAAAAATGGAAAGACAGAGGACTGTATGTTTTGCTATATTCTGTTAAGAAAAAGGAGTAATCTTTTCTTTTTTTTTAAATATCCTTCAAATTTTATTACTAAGCTCATCAAAAGATGATACTGCCTAGAAAAAACTATAAAACAACGATTTTTGCAAAATATCAAATCATTCCAAGAGAAAAATATGAGTGGAAGTCTGTTAATTTTGTTTTCAAACAAAATTGTGTTGGACCACACATTTTCTTTGAATGATAGTTATTTTCAAAACACGCTATATAGTTATCGTAGGTTTTTATATTTGAAGTTAGAAACGCAATCTCCTAAAGCTTTGACTCAAAATTTTTATTAAATATATTTTTCATATTTTTTTTCACTATTTGATATTAATTTAGGTAAAGAAAATTGAAAAGTTTTATATTTATGATTTTAATTTTTTATGGTTATGAAATACAGCATGAAACACTGGTGTCTTCTTTTTCTGCGTTAAAGGTAAAATCTTCCAAACAATAATTTTTCAAATTTGCACTTATTTGCAGTTGTTTAGATCTAAGAAAAAGAGTTATTCTTCATTGAAATTTCTTTAATTCTCAAAGTCAATTGATAAATTTTTGAACATGAAGGAAAAAAACGTTAAACTACTTTTTTTATTCATTTTCGTACTAATATAATTTCGATAATCTAAAAAATTTATTTTAATAATTAAAAAATACTAAAATATATTTTTGCTTGTAATTAGAGCATCAGAGAAAAAATATAAGGAAAAGGCACTGGTCAAAGGCACTGGACCCCATCTGTATCAAAGGGTTAACAACTTTAATAACTAATTCAGAACTTCGGCGAGAACAAATTTCTGATTTCCTAAACAGAACGCAACAAACCATATATTACTATATCCCTTACGTTTTTTTCCGTAGTTGACTATTCAAATTTTTAATTAGTTAACAAAGATATAATTTTTGTATTCAAAGTTAAATGCATTTCATGTGAAATTTCATTTCATTATGCAGAGTTTTTATTGTTTGTTTGATGATTTTGAGGTTGGTATTGTATGTAATTGTTGTTTGATGCCTTTGAGGTTGGTATTGCATGCAATTATTGTTTGATGCAATTAAGGTAGGTATTGTAAATAAATTGCTGTCTGATACATTTAGGACCGCTATTGTATGTAAATGTTGTTTGATGCATTTAAGGGCCGGTATTGCATATAATTGTTGTTTGATACATTTAAGGCTAGTGTTGTATGCAAATATTGCTCGATGCATTTAAGTCCGGTATTGTGTATAAACTGTTGTTTGATGCAATTAAGTCTGGAATTTTTATAAATTGTTGTTCGTTTGATGAATTTTAGGTGGGGAAAGTGACAGTGTGAGATGTGGTGATGGGCAATAAGCTGAGCTGTTCGTGCGCACCCTTGATACGGAAGGCTTATCGCTATGAGGACTCGCCATGGAACAACTCCCGCAGAAGAGATGGACACCTGCTCAGGTCAGAACAACGTTGGTCTGTACTTATTTTTCTGCTAGCCCCCCTACAATCCCTCAATTCCTGCTTTCATTTGTAGATTCACACCTGCTTAACTATAATATTCATATGAAAACATGTGAAACATATGAATTAAAACTATTAAGATTGCTTAAATAAAGAAACGCAATTTACCATATCTATACTCCGCTGCAAGTTAAGAGAGGACCATATTACGGTATATGATTTCAGTAATCATCCGAGAGTGCATATAGTTCCGTTTTATTTCGTAATCAAATTACACAAATATGCTTTCAAAACATTATAAAAGCTTTTAAAAGTTAAGCACGTCAGACAGAAATTTAATTCATGTTATCTTTTACGATATATATCATAGAATTATTAAAAAAAAGGATTCAGTGTCGTAGTCTTGCTGGAATCCTAGACTCGGTGACATATTTTGATAAAAGGAGAACTTTCGTTCTTAAAAAAACAACTATATGACGTCTCAAGAGCATTAGATTTGATTGGACCCATAAATATGGCACGTCTTATGCTGACATGTCCTTGTCAGAAATGTCAGATTTTTGCTTTTGTTTCGCTGTAGAAGAAAATCTTCTGGAAAAAAACAATATTCTTTCATCAGTTTCTTTAAATACGAACAGAAAGACGTATATTTGTTACGACATTTAAATATCACTTTTGTTAATTCTTATTACTTGTTAAGAGATTATAATTGTTAATAACTATTATTAATATTAATAATTAAGTAAGATTAGGAAAGGAAGCTACGTAAAAGTGTCAAGGGTTGACAATATTGATATACGTTTGTGTTGGGAGCTTGGTTCCCATTTGGTGTGCTCTTAGATGCAAACAGGCTCCTTCCATTGGGGTCATGTTTTTTTCTTAACTTGTAAAAGAGTATAAACATATTAGTATAAGAGTGCAAACAATGCTTAAAAACTAATACTAACTGATATTATGAGAAAGTGCAAACTTTACATTTAAAAGTTTGTTATGCTTTGCATGAGACTCCTGAAGAACTTTTGAAAAAGTCATGCAAATACTTCTAATAAAGCTAAGAAAATGAAAATTATTTCAGAATTGTTGAACTCTGAACTTTATCATGGAGCTAAAATTGAGAACATGTAATTTTAGGTCAAGAAGCAAGAATTGGTTTGCTGAAATTAAATTAAATAGAGAAGCATGTTACACTTTATAAATTCAAAAATTGGGATACTCATTCAGCCGAATTTGTATATTCTGGTGAACACCCTATGGGAACCACTGCTCTAAAATNTTTGTTAAATTTATATATAATCACGAAGTCAGAATTATTTGACGGCACGTCTATGACCTCATTAAGCAATTTTTTAGAAAAACTGGCACGTTGGTGTATAAAGGTTCGCCACCCCTGCCCTATGGGAACCATTGCTCTAAAGTACAATGTTAATTTAGCTCCAGAATATTCTGAAAAAAATATATACTGAAAAATATCCAAATTTCTGAGAAATATCAAAATGAGAAAATTAGTTTATAGCTAGCGTAAAAAAAAACACTACTAGTTAAGTCTGATTCAAATCGAAACTGGAATAAAGCTAACAAATGAGAACAAAAGTGAAAGTATCAAACAAAAAGGTAGAGAGCGATAAACAATAAGATACATGGTTAAAAAAAAATTTCATCCTAAAAATAAAAAAAATCAATGATCTACCATTTTATTTAAAATTAAATTCTGACGGGGGTGCATATAAACTATAGGCTGTCCTAGTAACCCTATATTTAGTATCCATTTTTCACGAGCCCATCAGATCCCAAATCCAGTTTCATAGTTGATTGGGTCTTGAAACTGTCTCCTTTAACTCATGAGTTTGAAACTGCTTGGGGCTCATATAATCTTCGTTTAGTCTCCTTAACCCTTTGAAGCACAGTGGTACGACAGCGAAACCGCACTTTTTAAAAAATTATTCCTAGCGGCACAAAGGTCAATCTCCGAAACCAATAATANCTTTCCTGGGCGGTAATTATCGTAGCATAAATTTTTCGACCAGGAGAGACATTACTGAAAGTGTTAAACCGTTTAAATCTTATTCCGTACTTAAATGCGAGAAAATAAGCCTTTCGAAAATTTGAGGGCGGTTATGTTTCGCAGAAACGAAACTTGTGTTCGCTGTTAAGATTTTGCGTGTTTGATTTTAAACTGATCATTAAAATGGCTTGACTTTTAATTGCAATGCCTGATTTCTAGAGTAAAGCTTTATTTTCCATTGATGTATATTTTATTGAAACACTATTTATAAGTACCCAAAATTATGACATTACCTACTATATTTTCATATTTTTCAGCCAAACAATAAGTTATATTTTATGAATCTATAATGACTATAGAAATATAACATGCCTTATTTTTTATAATTTTATTTTTATAATTGTATGCAATAATTTTTTTATAATTGTATTTAAATATTGTTATCAGATACAATAAATCAAAAAGTGTGAAATTAATTTATTGTAACTCCATAACCTATTTTCAAATATATGAACCAAATGAAAAGTCAATAAAAACGATATTATTCATAGAAATTGAAACCTATAACTAATTTTAAATTGCTTAAAATCACTCTTATACAATATTTATGTGAGGAAGAATTATTTTCATAATTGTTTTGTTTGTTTGTTTTATTATTACATTAACTATTGTTTTAGATTTTTAGCCTAACATTTATGATATTTTTATAATAATAATTATTGTTTAATCCTACCTTTATCATATTTTTCATCGTAACTTTTATTATGTCTTAATCATAACATTTTTTACGTTTTTACAATTTTTATTAATATTTTTTCAATATAATTATTTCTGTTTTATCATATTATTTGGTTGGTTGTTTAGTGTTGTGTCACGGATAGAAAATAATTTTAAATGTGATCCTATATACAACATCTGCAATTTGAAGGCAATTTTCTTCATGCAAGTCCGCCCACGGATCATATTATTTATTACTATTTTATAACAAATTCATTATTTGTTTAACCATTGTTTGCTCTTACTTCATAATATTTTTTAAATGTTTTATATAAAAATAATTATTGCTGTTTTGCTTTAATATATATCATTTATTTTAGTTTCATTTTAGTATTAATTCATCTAAAATGCAACTTAATTTAAAATTTTGTTCAAAACTTCCTATTAAGTAAAATTGGATCATTTTATGTGGATCAATTTAAAAATCAATTCATAAATATGACTCAAAATTTAAGTACATAACCTGTTATTAGATATAACACAGGCTATATATTTAATTGGATATTGGCAAGCAACGTTAAGCGTGGGACAGCCAATCAGGTTCGGCAGATACGCGTGACGTCACTTTCAGGTACCCAGTTAAATTTTTTCCAAAAATTGATTCAACGTGATAATAAGCCGAAACTTTAAAACTGTAACGTTAGCATACCATGCACAACCACGTGATTATATCCTTCTGAGATCAGATATTTAAGTAAAGGTAGAAAATATGTTTTTTCACAAAATATGTAGCTTAGAAGAAGGTATACTCATAAATTTTATAAAAAGAATTTAAAACAAATTTCAATTAATTTAATCTAACTAATTTTTAATTAATGTATAAAAATGATAAATGTTAACTTTTAGAAAATTTTGCATATTATGTGACATTTTTATAGTGGATTTTTTCTCATTTTCGCTATGAAACAAACTCTATAAGACTCAAATAAAAAGATGTTTATATGTCATAAAAATGTAAAGAGAATAATAGATTAAAATTTCTTATATTGTTTAAAAATTTTCATTGCAAATTAAAATTCTGACCAACAACAGTAAAACCAGTTATACTTTTACATAATCAAAGTATATAAATAGAAATAATTTTTGATGAAAGCATATAAATATAAAATTTTTTTATTAAAACTAAGTGATAAAATTATATGAAATGGTGTCCAATAGAATCAATGGGTGCTGAGTCTTGGTAAGACATGTTTTAGTATCCTTCTAATATGTTACTTTAATTTTAATTTTGAAAAATAAAAGGCTAGTCATTAATTTCATGCAATTAATTTAATAACTTTAATTATTGGAATGACAAAAGGGGCTAAAACTGCAGCCCCCTTGATTTAGATTCGAAACTTCCTCCCAACAAACAACGTATTCTCTGCTTGTTTTAACATGCTGGAAAATTATGTCGTCTGTTTTCGAAATGCAGAATCCTGTCACCATGGCGACAATTTCGATTCTTTGTGCCCTTCTTAATTCCTTAAAACGATGAACTCCCTTCTCAGGGTGAGCGCGATTTTGCTCTTATTCCCCCAAAGATTCGCCTTTACTCGCAATCTTAACGGTTATCTTAACAATAATGGGAATAATGCAGCGACTTCTACACGCTCTTCAGGGTGAAATAAGCGGCAAAAGAGATAAGGGCGAAGATTTAGAATTCACTATCTTTAAGAGTTCTTTTTCTTTTGAGGATAATGTCCGTCAGATGGGAAAATGTGGAAGAGATTGGTGTCATAAAATGAATGTGTTTCTTCTATTCAATAGCGTGAGAGTGCTCTTACATAGACTTACATACTAATAGTTAGCGAAAGTTACATTTAAGGAATGTGTTTCAGCTGTTATAATACAAAATATACAACGCAGATATCTGTTTCAAAGTATAAGTATTTTGAAAAAGTAGCTTCCCTTCGTTTTGATGAACTTAAATTAGCTAGACTTAACAGATTTCTTCCAAACACTTCATCATTAAATAATATTATAATATCTGAATTAATAATAACTGATTGAATAGCAATATGAGCCAATTTCATTTTATTTTGTTACCGGCGTTGAACAGCCGCCCCAATTTTGAGCTCACAACTATCAGTGTTCAATTCCGTATAATTGTAATTTTGATCTCAACCCAGAAAACTCCTGGATTGAGACAGACTAGTTTTCGTGATGGACTTTTTTGATGGAACTAATCCGCATTTGTGTTGCATAGAGAGGAAAACCACGAAAATCTCCTGCGGTTTACCCGGCGGCTAGAAGATTCTAACCCATGATCCGTCTACCACTGAGTACATATTATGTCAGCACTGTGGTCTGTGCGAGCCGGAAGCAGAATTCGTATCAACATGTCACCTCTGCAATTCGAATCTAGGGCACCTCATTGGAAGGCGAACGTACTATCCCCTGAGCCACCACAGCTCAATTGGAATTAGAGCATATTTGCATCAACGTACTTTGTAACAGATAAAATTATTTTGTAACTGCAGCTCGTCCTTTATTTTTTGGGTGGATTGAAATGTAACAGCTTTGGGAGAGTTTTTATCAATTGATGTCTTGCAGATTATGAATCTATAAATGCAGAAAATTATGAATCCTTAGACGCAATAGATTATAAATCTAGCAAAATATTATTCTAATCAATTCATATATTCATGACATTATTGGACATATTATAATAATCTAGCAATGCATTAGCATAAATATTATGAATGTAACAGTATGAACCAACTATTTGTGATTAGAGCATGTTCAAAAGTTATATTTTAAGCCGCAGTTGGGGGCAACGTACAGTATTTATGATGCCTGAACTGTCTTCGGGCAGGAGAAAAAGTAACATTTCTATTTTGTGAAGCCCGAGCTGTTTCTACTTTTATATAATTAAATCACTATTTTCCTAATAGATGGCATGAGTGGTCCTATTATTTTCACCGATTACGACTTCAGTGAAGGGCAAAGAGTGCGATAGGGGCGTGTGTGCTGTACCGTGTTTTGGGATTTACCATACTGTAAAAGATTTGTAAAATTTATGTATTGAAAACCATAGTGTTGTGTTCTTATATTATATTAAACTAGTTATATTTATACTTCAAAATATTGTTTAATTTGCACGAATTGAATAAACATGTGTGTGTAATCCATTACTTTTTCCAATGCGTATGTAAAAGTCATAAATACAGTAGTTATTGCAGTTAAAATTTTAATTTTGTAATAAAAAACCATTTTCTGACTTTTATAAGAATATAAAGAACAAAATCAAACAGTCAAAAAAAATTTCCATTTCTGAAATATATGTCGCAGTTAAAGGGTTAAAAGTAGCACATTATTCGTCTTGAATAAACAGATATTACACAGATATTCCGCGAGGATTTCATCATCAGATCTAGCAAATTAAAAATATGGCTCAGAGCTATTGTTCATGCTCCAAAGTAGTAGACATCTTTTGTAAAAATAGCTCCTTCAATTTCCTCTTGAGCAACTGAAATGTAACAATGTTGAAAAGATCTTGCATCAGCATTTTCCTCCACTGACGCCTACCAGATTAACAATTTGGTCCAACCCGATTGTGGAACCACTAAGCATGTTCCAAAAAAACTGATATAAATCCTTTGATAACTCATTCGTCGTCTCTTCAATGAGAGAAATGTGAAAAACTGAACACATTGATTTTCATTAAAAACAACGTTCAAAAATCCCTAATAGTAAAACTTTTATTAAAACCTATATACATTCCGAAGTCATATACATACAAACTAACAAAGTTTTACCATAGATGTTTTTATTAACTGAAATTTAAAAATTGAACAATACGACCCATCTCGAGTAAACTGTTTTGATATGACAATTTATGAACTATTTGATCGTTTACTATTGATTGAAACGTTCATAACTTTTCAATATTCCCTGGTTCATAACAGAGTAACAACAATGTGGAAAAATTCACTTATGGAAAGCAGAGGATAACTGAACGTAAATTTCGATTAACGAAATGAAATGTGTTGATAAACGTAAGTGTTGATGGAGGTAACGCAACGTGATGATAAATTTAAGTTTTGTTGCTGCCGATAAACTGTTGAAAGCATTCTATGAAAATTTTAACAGAGGCAAGAATAAGTATTGAAATGTTCCTTTTAAAGGAGACAACTTAATGGTGAGATATAAAACAGATAATAGAAAGATACGGTATTATCTTTTAGTTGTCATAGTTATACATTTTCAAACACTTATAGCTTATAGTAATGCATGTAGGAAAAGTACGCGATAGAATATGACCACTTTTGTAGTTAATTGTAATTTCTCAGCCTAAAACTATGAACTGACATTCGACTTGCAAAAATATAAGAATCTTAATTAAGTTATGAAATATTTTTGTTTTCAGATTCAAATAAATTTCAGCTTCTTTTGAAGTAAGCCAATCTGATTATCTGTTTTTTTTTCGTCTATAAGTAATTTACTAAAAAAAAATTATACAAATTTATATCTCATACATCTTCATTGAGAGGATAGAGTATTTCAATGCACAAGAGAGAATATTAGCGGCCCAAATATGTTCCGTGCTAAAAAAGCAAAAAGTGAAAAAAATTTTTCTTCCTCGATGCGATTGCCGAGAAAAATGACGAAAAACGAGCAATTTCTGGAAGAAAATTTCAGCACATTTCTTAAATGACTCTCATTATCGGCTTTCACTTTTTCGCAAGCTGTTGTAACCTTAATTTTGATTGGTTTCTCCGAATTTTTACAGCCCCTTTCCCTTGTCTTCCTTATTCCTCTCTGAAGCAGCAGTTGTTCTTATACTCCTATCACCAGTCGCATCATCTTCCGCAAGATGGCGCCTCCCTCGCTGGAAAATCTGAATCTTCTTCATCCTTCGTTTTTATTCCACTCTTGGCAATTCTCTTTAACAGAAAAGTAAATAACCCAGGGGTCAAAACTAACAAGAAAAGCTCGAGAAAGGAAAAAAAAAAAGGAAGAAGAAAGTTCCAGGAGAAGAACGACTTTTGAAAAATCGATACTAATTATGCATCTCTAAAAAGTTTGAAATGAGTAAAAGGAGGAATGAACTGTCCCAGATAAATTCTTCTCAAGTTCTTTTTTTCTTCAAAATTTTCAAATTAAAGATGCTGTTTCCAGCTAATATAGTAGGGGTAGGGCTCTGCTCTCTTATTTTAATTATGAAATGAGTAAATGAAATTAATTTTCAGTTTCTGAGCAACTAGCAGCCAAACACTCTGAAATATTTTGTTAAAGAAGAAAAATCCAGAAATATCTTTCTAAAAAAACCTGCTTAAAATTCAAAAACGATTTTGAAAATCTACTGTATACAGTTTTTCGTTTTAATTGAAATATTTT
The DNA here is from genome assembly GCF_043381705.1 of Parasteatoda tepidariorum. Classification (NCBI taxonomy): domain Eukaryota; kingdom Metazoa; phylum Arthropoda; class Arachnida; order Araneae; family Theridiidae; genus Parasteatoda; species Parasteatoda tepidariorum. The sequence goes on from NC_092205.1 coordinate 4,476,178, forward strand.
CACAAATTCTCATTTTAAAGTTTCTTTTTTTTAAAGTTCAACATCAAAAAAGGATCCCATTTATGATTTATTCTGTTTTGTTTAGCTAGACTGAATTACTTAGTCCAGAATTCATAAAAAAAATTATATTAAATTTAGTTTTCAGAATTTGGAAATCTTAAAAGGAATTGTAAAACAATATTGTTATTCAATAAATGTCTTATTTTCAATTGAAAAGTAAAGCTTAAAATTAGAAAACGATTTGGAAAATTAACTATTTGAGCAATAGTTCTCAGGAAAAGCTTCACTAAGTTTCTTAATTTGAAAGTGTTTTAACTAAATGAAATAAAAATAAATACTGAAACCAAAAAAGACCAAGATTTGAATTATTTTGCATTACTTATTTAAATGAAAAAGACTAGGGTTTGTTTTCAGATTTTCGGAAACTTACAGTCGATTATTGTTGTGGATATAAAATCAAAATCAAAAGCTTCGCTAAATTTCTTAATTTGAAAAAGTTTTTACTAAATAAAATGAATACTAAAACCAAAAATTACCAATATTTGATCAATTTTGTATTATTTATTCGAATGAAAATCACCAGGGTTAGTTTTCAGACTTTCGGAAGCTTACAGCCGATTATTGTTCTGGATATAAAAATTAAAACAGAAGTTAAAAATTAAAAAAAAAAATTTTTTTTTAATATCCACTACTTAGATAATTATTTCCACGGAAATTTCCTAATTTTTCATTTAAATTATTTTTTTTAAAAAATAAATAAAAGCAAAACATGAACTATAAAGAGAATTGGTCAGAATTCTAGAGTAACAAATGAGGTGTTAATTGGAGTAGTCTGACGCTCATATCAGTATGAGTTGCAAATTTTTCTAGAATTATTTTTTTGTATGATGCGAAATTCGAAAGTTAACTTTTGAGTACTTTCAAACCTCAATAAGAATGATTTCTATTTCTCCTGTACTTTAATATAAGAGGAAAAAAACGTAAGGTTATAAAGGCTGTAAATAGAGGAAAATTTCTACTACTTGTAATAAATAGGGCAATAAAGCGTAAGACAAACGAAAATCTTTTTATAATTGTATGTATATTTTAAACACAAATTTAAGGCACTTAAATAACTGTATTTTTCGTTCATATTTATTTGGTTCACTTAAAAATGCATACTTTTATTTTTCGTTCAGAATTTAATTTTTGTGTAGAGGATTTTTCATAATTCAAGACTCTTTGTCTTGTTAGTTGGGCTCTAAATTAATAATAATTATAATTGAAAATAAATAAAGATAATTGAAATAATTGTTAATAATTGAAAACCTCAAATTTCTTCACGGCTTGCCGTGATTCTGCGATAATGAAGATCCTATAATGTGATAAATTTATCGAATTGGTATAGTAAATTAAGAATATTACATTTTATTATAATATTTTACTACAATAATTTTATAAAACTGTATAAATATAAAATACTTTTACAAAAATTTTTTTATTCAATCATCGTTGCTCATGAAATGGGATTCCATTAAGTATTCCAGTAATTTAACTACATAGTCATTTAAAAAAAAGAACGAAAGTAACAGGTTCCAATCAAGTTATAAACTGTTTCATAAGTTTTGTTATTGACTAAAAGAACGCAATTAATAAAAATTTTAAGCGCATGAACGACAGAGAAAAAATACACCTGACTCAATATTGAATACTAGTTATTATTCGGGTCTAGTTTTGCTGATAAAAGACTCGACAGAGACGTGACTACAATACTAAAACTATTCTGAAACGGAAGTTTCTTGTTTTATTTTTTTATCCATATTATTGCTGCTTCTCACCCACTATAGGATCGATACAGTATTCAAGCTGGTACGTGGGTCGCTGTATTTACTCATTCACTTACTATTTTGAAGCAGAGTCGTCTGATGGAATAAGTAATGGTTAAAGTTTAAGGAATAACTTTGTTTAAAGCGTCGTTTTAGCGTGAAAAGAAAATGCCACTGTATTAAATTGTATTGCTTTCTATCAGAAATCAATAAACTTTATTAGTTTTATCATCCTTGTCTCTTTCATTCCTTCATTATTTATCATATAGGATTTATCAACGAACTTGTTATTTTTATTTATTTATTTTTTTTCTTCTTTTCTTAAATGGTTGCTAGTTCTAAGATCAATCTACAATAGTGTTGTAGGCGTGCGTCAATTTACATTATCTCTAAATTCAATTTTACGGAAATTTCTTTTTCTGAATGTTTGTTAGTTCCAAAATTAACCCTGAAATATAAAGTGCTGTAAATATGCTTCATTTAACAATAATTCTGCATTCCATGTTACAATGCAAACTAATGTATATATGCGTCCCTTTGTATTAACTATAAAGTTAACCCTAAATTACAAAGTGTGTATTTGAATCATTTTCTATTAACTTTGCAATACAAAGCAGTATGCGCCATTTCAAACTGATTCCTTAGTTAGTTCTACAATATAATGTATTTTTATTCATGCGTGTGTTTTTGCTACTTCACTCCTACTTTAGGATCAATACAACTATACAGTGTTCAAGCTGGTACGTGGGTTGCTGTGATTACTTATTCACTTACTATTTTAAAGCTAAGAAACTTCTGAGCGAATCAAAAATAGTTTAAGAAAAGGTCGATGTCTTAAATTGTATTACTTTCTTCTACACAGAGAAAAATGTATGGTCGAAACTACCAGAATATGGTAAAATTTTCCTAATTTCTGGCTCTATGGGAACATCAAAAAGCTTGGTGATTTTTACTGAAGCGCTTTGGTAATGATTTTGGTAAATATAATAATTAAGAGTGGTTTTATAATACGTAATAAAATTTTCTAAGTGTGGAAAAATGTATTAATTTTATCATGATATCTTAGAGCATGGTATAAAAATCATCTTTTCGGTTAACTTTTCAGTTTTATTTATTCTACTAAATGCTCGATAGCAAGAACTGTAAGTTAGAGAACCAGAATTTTGGGTTAACTGTTACCATATGATAGGAAAAATTGTCAAAAGAATTGTTTAAATTCCGTATATTGTGGTTTTATTAACCAGAATTATATTTCTTTTTTTAAAAATGTCCTTATTATAACGATAATACGCAGTTCCATAAAATTACCATGTCGTTATTAAAACGGCAATTTTACCTTAATTTTTTTTCTCTGTACAGAAATCAGGAAACTTTATTGATTGCATCATTCGTATTTCTTCCTTTGCTTCCTTCTTGTCAGCGAATGATCATAATTATCGTAGATCTCGCTGTATTTTAAGGAATAAATGGTTGTTAGTTCTAAAATTAAACCTGCAATACAAACTGCACATATTCAATTCAATTGCTACAATTCAATTGCTGTATTTACACATATACTACAATTTGCTATAATTGTGAAATTCATTCCTACACTATAATTTAATGAATATATTCATCCCTTTGAATCAGCTCTGGAATTAAATTTACAATTTAAATTAGTATACGTAGCTCCACTTTCTATAAATTCTGGAAGTATTTACTTCATTGAATCGTTTAAACTGGTTTTCATTGAAATCCTTTGTCTACTTCCCTTACTTTTTGTTGTATCTATATCTGTATTCAAATTAATGCCCGACGTGAAATTGAAAAAAAAAATTAAGAAAAGAACGAAAAGAAGAATATAAGAAAATTAAAAGGAAGAATGAATAATTATAATCGTAATCATTAGTCCATAACTTTTTTTTTAATTTTGCAATTTGTCTAAAATTTAAAAAATACAAATTTACGCATTTATTATTGCAAAATACCAGATTGTTTAATAATTTATTAAACAAATTAAATAAATAGAATACATTTAAAATTTTAATAAAGAATACATTTTATTTTTTATTGAAGTAATACGAGGAATCCTAATGTTAGCGAGTTGTTCGAAATATTAATTTCATTTTCCTTCGAATTTTAAATTTTACTTGTTTATTTATTTTTTTTACTAACCATCGTATAAATATTAATAAAGGGTCAAAAATATTAATAAAGCACACCGTAGACAAAATGAATGACAAAAGTGCTGCATTTTAATCAAAATCAAAATTTTATTAATTTATTAATTTGATTTTATTAATAATTTGATTAAATCATTCAGCAAATGACTTGTTATGATTTATGAAAGAAAAAAAAGGTTAAAATAAAGACTTGAACAATCATTAAGCAAGAAAAAGTTTGCATAAAAAGAAATACATTTTATGTTTTATTGTTCTTCTCTGAAGCATAATTGTTGTTGTATATGTTAACAGGCTCTGGGCGGAGGTTTTCCATGTGAGCTCTTCAACGGGAGCCGCCAGATGGCAGCAGGTGTCCGAAGATCTGGTGCCGGTGAATATCACGTGTGTGCAGGACAGCCCGGAATGCATCTTCCACATCACTGCCTACAACTCACAGGTGGAAAAGATACTCGATGTCCGTCTTGTTCAGCCAGGTGAACTACACACCTCCCTCTCTTGCTTATCTTGGTTGCTGAATTGAAATTGAAACTAATAAGGATTTAAAAAAAGTATTAATGAATAAAATAAAAAAAAGAAAGTTAATAAATAATACTTTCTTAATACACGTTTGAACAACAATTCACAAAACGTTAAACAATTCACAAAAAAGGAGAAAAAGAGAGATTATAGCATTGTGTAGTTATATTTTTATCTACTTAAGACTAGTAATCCTGATTATAAAACGGAAATGCATACACTGCCTACAATAATGGACGTTTATTTAAAACTTCTCAATTCACACTTAGAGGATTATTTTATAACTTAAAAGCTGTTTCGTTCATACTTAGGAATGAAATTTAAAGCTTTCAGAGATTTGAGGGACCGACAAAAAACAAGTATTTATGAACTCCTAATGCCAGATAGTCAAGCACTAAGCTTGTAATTTGTATCACTTACCTTGATAGTTATTTGCAATCGCAGCACAAAATTTCGTAAACTTAGTTTAAATATTTATATGGAAATTTTTACAAAAAAAATAAAATTTGTCTTACGTTATTTTGCTGTCAGTTTAAAATTATTCAATAAAATTAAACAAAACTTCTGGAGCAAATAAATATTAATCGCAAAATTAAAGTTTTAAAATTTATGAAAACCTGTGGAGTTATTATCATCATTTATATTCTTAAAGCAGGTAAATCTAATTACGAGATGAAGAGTACTTTTAATAGCAATAAAAAAAGGAAAAAAGTATCTATGATAAATAATATAAAAGCGGAATGAGTGGGTGATGAACAGAATACATAATTTATTTACTTTAGACAGATAAACATAATTATAAGATTTAAAAAAAAAGTAAATGAGAAAGCAATAATCTTTTGAATGCCCTTTTTACAAGAATCTTTCATATTCTTTTCGACAGCAATTTTCAAAATTAAAAAATAATAAAACAGTAAATTTTTCAATAAATTTATAAAGCTATATTTATCTGGTAAAACTTGTTGTAGACTCGAGCTATTGTCAGTTACAATAATTTTTTTGTCACTAACGCGTCGCTATGGCAACAGTTACGGTGAAATAAATCAAGAAAAGAAAGATCGTAAAAAGGTAATGAATCAGACCAATCAGAGTATGGGCTTATTGCAAATGGTTATATATTGTTGAAGAAGCTAAAATATTTATGCTCCCAAAAGTTCAGAAACTATTTTGAAATTTCATTGACAGGTTGCACAGTTGAACCGCGTTTTTAAATTAACAATTATTTGCAGAAAAACATGATGCAGTCTAAACACAAAATTAGCAGATTCCCGCCCCCAGTAAACACTTCTGTTAAAATGATCTAGCATCACAAGAAAACAATATTTTAAGGTTTTCCGTTCTGCTAGTCCAAAGCGCCATTTTCAGACGAACTTTATAACTAGAAAATGAGAGGATAATTCAATTTGAAAATTAGTGTTTAATTACTGATTAATTATTAGTGCAATCATTAATTAATTTCAGCAGCATCTTTAAAGACTGTTCAAAAACTTCAATTAGATGGTTAGGGAGAGATATTTTTAAAAAATGGAGCTTTCTAAGGGGTTTAGCACTAGCCATTGTTTTAAATTAAACTGGAGACTTTTCTGTTTGTCAAATATTTTAATGATAACAACTTTTATGTTGTTTGTAAAAATGCTTTATTCTATAAAAATGCTAGACTAGAATTTTTATAAAACAATTATTTAGGCCCTTATATAACTCGCTGAAACTGACGTATCAACTCATTTGAAGTTCTGTTATTCCAACCAAAGAAAAAACACTTTAGCAAGGTAGAGAAGTTTTTTTTCCCTTCTTTTTTCAAGTTTATGATTTAAGAACAATTTTAGTTCTCTTATTACCAACGAAACATTTGGTTCGATTATGGACTTTTTAAAAGAAATTCTTTTACCTCAACCGGTTTCATAGTGGACTGATCGTAAAGAGACATGGTTCCCAGTAGAACACCGAAGTCAAGCATCACTGGCTGCAGTCGATAAGGTGGTGGGTGACTACTTTGTCTGCGTAAGGTCCGAGAGTGCGCGGTATTGGGCCCTGTTAAACTGTTCTACTTGCAATAATTATGAAAAATTATTATTAAATCATCAGAAATGGGTAAAATTTGCAGTATATGTAATCTAAAAATACTAAATATGCATTTAAAAAAATGTCTTAACGTATTTGTCAATAGAATGCTAAAAAGTGATTTTTTCCTCTTTAATAATATTCACTTCATTAATTTTGATTTGATGATGTGAAAAATTCTTCGGTCAAATAAAATATTTGACAAAAGGGAATGAGGACTTTTTCAAATTGATAAAATGATCTTAAATTTTCTAAAGTTTGATCTGAAGTGAATTAGCTTTTTGTTAATTTTTTTTAAGGATTCATTTTATAGAAATATAACAAATTATCAATATAACAATTTATCAATATAAATCATCAATAAAATATCAATATAACAAATGAAGAAGTGAAATTTTTTGCCACTTCGCCTAATATTCATGTAATATTTGCCACTTCATTCAAGAAATATGTAGCTTTGAAGAAAATAAAGTCCTAAATGCAATAATATATGTCTTATCTCAAATTCAATTAATTGAACTTAATTAACTTTTTTTTAAATTATTGCATAATAAAACAACAAATGTTTGCAGAATGCAGGATATTTTTATAGTGTATTTTTTTACATTTTAGTCGTTAAGCAAAATCCACCGTCAAATCACAAGATTTCACTAGGTAATCCAATTGTCCAAACTGCTTCTTGAATTGAGTTTCTTACTTTCCATTTTATTTTTATAACCGTCATTGAATCATCTTATGGAGTTGAACAAATGTTCATCTTCATAGCCTTGCAATTTTGAACCCAATCCGGAAGACAAGGGAACTCTTAGATCAAGTATTGGGAGAAATTTGCCGACATGGAGGACTAACCCGCATTTACGTTACATGGGGAGGAAAACTAAAAAAAAACCTCTCACGGCAAGAGGACTCTAATCCATGATTCGTCTACCACTGAGGATATTTAACGTCAGCACTGTGGTCGGTGCAACCCGAGTGCGGAAATCGTATCGACCAATCATCGCTGGGATTTGAACTCGGTTCCTCTCATTGGAAGATCTGATCACCTGAGCCACCACGGCTTTCTTGCTTGTCATTGGTATAATTCTTCATTGTATTTAAAAAAAACTGAGAATAACTAAGGTAAGGTTTATTGTATTTTCACATAGACAATCACTTTATATATATATAATGGCATACAAACATTAAAAAATCATTAAGTATTATTTATTTATGGGATAAAATTGAAACAAATTTTATCCAACATATTGGACAATTTGTCTCAAGAGAACATACAGGTCCTTTTCAGTGAAATTTGAAGTACAGAGATGGTTTTCCCCAAACGGAAAAATACAATAATTGTGAAGACCTCTGGAGAAGAGGACTACTGACACTTTCCTATAACAACTTGGTACTTTCGTTTGTCTAAATTGACTTAATTTTACGTTAATTTTTTTTCTTCATAATTACTGTTGAAAATTCCAATCAAATAAGATCAAAAACAATTGTTTTAATATAATTTATTAATTTGGTGATTAACTTGAATGACTCGCAAAATGATTAAATTATGATAAAACAGCGATTTTATAATCTCAAGTGAAAGAAATATTTTGGAAAGAATTATTAAAAATAAATAGGGGGGTGAGAAGCTAGGATGAATACCTTGATTATATTATTCTACTATTACAATTTATAGGTTAAATTTTCTCTGTGAGAAATAGTAGATTAACGAAATTGAAGTACAATTTTTCTAAAAAAAAGAAAAGTGTACCACCCTGAACAACTTTTGATCTAGTGATCGTATCTTCACGTTCTAGGACTCAATCTTATTGGTTGGAGGAGGTGACCTCAAATATGTTAGTTAATCAGTGCGGACGATATTTTAGGTTGCGAAATCCGCACAAAAACTCACTTTCTCTGAATAAACATACCTTTTTTCGGCTGATTCGGATTTCTCGCCCATAAATTACAGGAGGTTAGCCGCAATCTAGGAAATATGGTGCTAATAGTTTGGTCAAGAGAGTGGTCCAATAGACCCTTTAAGGTTAATTTTAATTTTTGCATATTCCACCCTATCTCGAGAAATTTTTAAGCGAATTGAAAAATGTTTGAGCACAATTATAAAATTCGTTTATCTAAAGATAATTCCATGCAAAAAATTATTTTTAGTAAGCACTTATTATTTTTTATTATTTTATTTAAGAATAGTTGAAAAATTTTCAAATTGTAAGCAATTTTTTATATAATTTTTGAGCATGTAATTTTAAATGAAAAATTACAAAATTTGAAAGCAATTTTCTAAAAAATCGAATTTCAAAAGAGACATATTTTTAAAATTTGATTTCTCAGGGACTATTCAAACAATTTCGCTTAAATTTTGCATGTTGTCATGCATTTATTAACATTTATTAACAAATAAAATAAATATTATTAAATAAAATATTAAAAAATAATAAGCATTTATTTAAAGTGTAAAGTAGGTTTTTGTGTCTGATTTAGTATCTTAAAAATATCATCTGCACTAATTAATTAGCATATTTGAGGTCACCTCTTCAAACAAGTAAGATGGAGTCCAATAATATGAAAATTCGATCATTAGACCAATAGTAGTTCAAGGTGTCATTAGATTTAAAGTAATTCAGGGTGGTCTGTTTTATTATTTATTTATTTATTCCAATAACCCTTGCATAATCACACTGTGAATACTTAAGTAACAATTTGCAAAATAAGGTTTTTAGGGTGCAAAGTAGTTTTCAGATTTACTCTTTTATTAACATAGTTTGTTCTTAGAATTTCAACAAAAGGTTATAACCTGTTATGGACTATCTTGTTCTTTTTTAACCTATTTCGATATTTTCTCTTACACTGTATAATTATAATTAACCAGAAATTAGGCACAAACAAACAGATTTGTCTTAATGGGGCCACTGTAGACACATCCAATACTGTAGATCTTCCAATGAAAGAAGTATGATTTTTTTTATGATACGAATGTAACATATTTGAAGTTATTTATTTTCTAAATTTGAATTATGTATCTTTACAAACTTTACAAATACAGATTTTAATCTCAAATAAAAAATTTAGAGCTAAACTTATACGTGCATATATATATACATGCAGTGAAACCTCCTGTCATGGACACTCAAACGGACGCCTCTCAATATGGATATATTTTTAATTCTCCGGGAATCTTCTATGAATAAACCATTGTGTACATTCTCCGCAAAGCGGACACTCCCGTAACCAGACGCGGACAGTCATTTTTGCCCTGAAGCGTTATTTTCTATCTCTTCAAACCGGACACGACTTTTTCTGAATTTGAAAAAAAAAAATGCCTCTGTCCAACATTTTTTAAAACATGTTAATTTTTTGCCTTATCCATAACTAAAAACATTAAGCTATTTCAACTCTAAAGACTCTATCATTCTCCTGTCACCTTTCTTTATCTTCAAGAAAGAAAGGAAAGTGATTCTGCTCATGCAAAATATTTCAGACAACATCCTCTTTGGCTCTTTTTATCTGGACCACACAGTTGTGACCCCACATGCTCACTCTTAAGACCCCCACAAGTTTAAGTGACACGTCAATTCCCCACTGAAATTTCTTTTCTACTTCTAATCAGTTTGATATCTGCACTCACCCTACCTGGGTTAAAAGAAAAGAATAAAAATCTTAATCATCCAGTTGTTCATATAAATCAAACGTTTATTCAGACTCTTGATCCATAGTGAATAGGGCCTGCTGGTGTCTTACAGGTAAGAATTGTCTTATTACTTTTTCTATATGCATTTACTCTCAGGGGAGGTAATACCACTTTTCTTATCATGTGATGGGGAGGAATTGATAGAAATGGACTGGGGTTGTGACATAATAATAAGTGTCCCTATCATATGAATCACTTGAATATCTGAGTAATTATGAAAAACATTTTCATTTCTTTGTAACTAGTACATATGTTGAATGAGTGTTTGAGATAAAACTTTTAAAAGATCTGTGTTCTTGAGAAAGTCTCTTATTGTTCAACAATGCCTCGTAAAGTTTTAACTTTAATGGAAAAGAATTGAACTTTTAGAGTATTCCAAACATCAAAAAAGCAGTGTCCAAAAATTGACAGAACTCTTTACAATTGGAAAGGCAGCAGACATCATTAAAAGTAGGGAAAAACTAAGGAAACTTTGGTGCGAAAATGGAATAACTTAACCAAATTAGAACCAAATTAGAATAACTTAAAAAAATGGACCTGGATTTAAAATTGACAGATGCGTTTTTGAATGGTTTCCTCAAGTTAGAAGCAAAAAATATTTATTATCAGGACCAATGTTACAGGAAAAGACTGGAGAGGCAGCTGAGAAGTTGGGGATAAAGTATTTAAAAGTTTCCAATGGATGGTTATAAAAGTTCAGAAAGAGGCATATGATTTTTTTTAAATCAATAAGCAAAGAGTTCGCTTCTGTGACATGATTAAAGAATGGTTGGAGAAGCTACCTTCCTTATTGAAGGACCCGAAGACATATTAAATGCTGATGAGACTGGTATTTTTTTCGGGTATTACCGGAAAAGTGTGAAGGAGGTAAAACGTCAAAAAACAGATTGACGATTTTACTTTGCACGAGTATGACGGAAGAACAAGAGTTGATAATAGGAAAATCAAATAAGTGTTTTAAAGGGATGAATTTATTTAGACTTGGAATACAACAAAAAGTAGATTGACGATGACCCAGAATGTAATGACTGAGTGGTTGCTTGAACATGATAAAAAAAATGGGCTGCCAAAACAGGAAAGTTCTTCTCTTTCTTGATAACGCAGCGTCTCGCCCTACAATTAATCTAAAGAATGTAAAAATTGCATTCGTTCCTCCAAATGTAACGTTTGTTTGCCTAACATTTCATTAAGATGTTATTAAAGACTTCAAAGTGTTTTATCGGCAACTCATTTTAAAACACTTGATTACGAGCTATAGATGAGCTAAATAAAGAAAACATAAAAATTGATGTTTTAAAAGCTTCTTTGTGGATAATAGCAGCCTGGAAAAAAGTTAAAAGTTCAACCATTTTATACTGTTACACTAAGGCAGGCTTCAAAAAAGATACATCAGAATGCAATATCCTTACAGCTGTCGTGGATGACACAAATTCTGTTGCTTTTTTTTTCTGAATTAACAAATTTGATTCGCTTGACTGGAGAAAGTGTTGTCAACTGTAATGATTTGTAAACATTGACCAAAATATTGAGTGTCAAAGGAATGATTTAAATATGGAAGAAATTGTTGAAATGGTTGCAAATAATGATGCCGAGAGTGAAAATGAAAACACTGATGCTCAATTGCTTTCTGAATACAAACCAAAAATGAAAACTTTAAGTGATGCTCAAACTTGTATTAAGGAACTGAGACATTTTAATCTATCGAAAAATAATGAAATTGGTGTAGCGATGCTAAATGATTTGAAAATGTACCATGAAGATAGGGTGAGTCTCAGCTGTTTAGAAATAACTTCCATCACATCTTTCTTTTCAACTGGTATAACGAAGGCATATACAAGAATTCCTAATCATCTCTTTTTGTACCATAAATATTATAATTTCGTTACGCTTAAGTAAATGTCAATGTAAATAGTTGTTATAGATTATTTAATTATTTCTAAATCATTGCAATTATTCTAAAAACAATTGATGGCTAGAGTATTCCTTATTAATGTAACCCTTCTCCTAAACAGACTACTCTCGTAACCGGACGGACGAGCACTCCTTTTTCCGGATACAATCGTGTGAGCTGACGACGAGGCTATGCATTTTCCTTTTTTTTCCGGTGTTTTTGATTTTTTTCTTTAAAAATGCAATAATTTTGAAAAATTTTAAATATTTTTAAAAACATTTTATTTGTTTATAGTTTTTCTTATTCTTTTTAAAATTATATTTCCTCCTTGTTTTTTTTAAGCTAAATTTATTTCTCCTATGTATTTGCAACTTAAGGGCAGTTAAGCAAACTTATTATTACTTTTTCTCAAATTTCTTCCTTAATTCCTCTTTTATTTTATTCTTTCTTATCTTTTTACTGTGTTATATATANTGTTTATTTTACACTGCATTACTTTCATGCCTCACATTCAAACTAAACCTTCACTATTATTCATAATGTCTTAACCTTTTTAACTTTCAACTTAAATACTAAATATTAAAAACTTCAAAATAGGACAAAGTTTTTTGAAATTATGTTTTGAACTTTCTAGAATCTGAGCTTTAATTCTTAAAAATGCATCAAAATAATGATTTTTTTGTTCTAGAATGTCAATCTTTCAATCCTAAGAATGTCAATCTTTCAATCCTTTCAATCTTTCAATTCCCGGAGTATCGTTCCTTTTTCCACGAAAAAAATACTAATTTAATTCGAATCTTATGCAAGTCGAAAAACTTAACATTATATATTTTTTAATCAGTTTAATAATAAGCCTACTACATCCTCCCCAAATTATTATTTTTTTTTGTATTTTTCTTTAATAAATCACAATAAGGGAATCGAAGCGTAAAATATCCTCAACAATAAATGGATCATGGATACCCCGTCTAACCATAAGAGGTTTTCGCGGCTTTCCTTTTCATGTAACGCAAAGGCGAGTTAGTTCCGTCAAAAAATCCTCCATGAAAGCTACTTTGTTCCAAGGCTTGATTCAATTGTTACCTTGTCTTCTGCGTTGAACATTTTTAGACGTAAAATCTAAAATTTGGAAATCTGTTCAACGCCAGTTATAAAATAAAATAAGAGAATAATATTTCTAATAAAAGGGATCAGCAAACAATCATAGCAAATGACATTAATCTGAAATAAAAATAAGTTAATTTGAAAAAAAAATCACTTTGGACATCGGCATAGTTTGTCTCTAAATTTCGATTAAACGTGTTATTTGATCTTTTCTACAATTAGTGCCCAGTTTTCCATTAATAATGCTGGTGAATATTTTTCAATTTCAGTTTATGATTAATTTTATTTTATATTTTTATTTTATAATTATTTTTATTTTACAATCATTTTTATTTTACAATCATTTTTATTTTGCAATCATTTTTATTTTATATTCATTTTTATTTTATAATCATTTCTATTTTATAATTTATAGTTTTATTTAATAATTAATTTTTTTAGTTGATAATTAACTTTGACTTTAGATTAATTATTTTTTGATTAATCAAATTTCATTTTAATGTTTATTTATCTTTAATTCTTTTATTTTATTATATATTTCATCGAGTTAATTACATGACTTTCAATACTGAAATTTTGCTCTTCATTTTCTTAATCACCACACATTTTATTATTTTTTAAATAAACCCAAAAATACAAGCTTTAATTAATAATAATTTAACTATATTTACTTTTTAAAGCTGATAAACTAAACTAATGTTCAATTTTGTATCAAGAACACTTTTTGAAGCATCTATTTTTAAAAAAATCTAATTTTAAAGAATTACTATCAGATCTCTTTCTAAATATTTCATATATACCAGAAATAGTTAGATAAAAAAAACCTTTATGCTTCAATTTCGTTTCTCCGAAACAGCAAAGCAGTCTTCTTAAAAAATTTACATAACAATAACGCAGACATTTCTTTTCCCCTTTCAACAATCATTTTCAAAATTTCAAAAACATATTCAAAATCCGAAGTTTCAGGATAATTATAGTTTGGAGAAAAAACGTGAGTCCAATAGAGATTTTGGAATATGCATTGGCCGTGCCAAAGCGGATGAAAATGGGTATAGAATTCGCAATTTTTCGAAAGATATGGCTTCTTCGCCAAAGCAAGGAAAACCAATTATCTATGGAACTGTGATCCGTGCACTTTTGCTTATTTTTTACGCCAAAGAAAATACACCGTAATAAGAAAGGCAAGCACAGATGTAAGAAGGATCTGCACAGGGGGGGGGGATGAGGAGCAAGGTTTCTAAATTTAGTAGTAATCGATGCTGCATCTCTTGAGGCATTACAAAGGCATCCCGCAATACCCGGAAGTTTTGCCCGGCTGGGGGATCAACATTAGAGAATTTGTAACAATGAATTGACGTATCCCGGCCGGGCTCGGCTTCGGGCTATGAATGGAGTTTGCTTTATTATTGGGAATCCCTATCGTTAATTCTTTGTCGTGTGGTGGCTGTCAACACCTACGATATTTGTTCGATGCCAAAAACTCGGAAATTTTGAGCACAATTGAAATTCGGGAATGTCTCGTGATTATGGTAAACACTTTTCATTTCGAGTTAATGTACTATTTTGAATTAGAAAGTAACTGATTTTAAGTTTAAATCGGAATGACATGAAGGGTCACTTACACGAGTTGCTACAAAAATTACAAAATGTTGAAATGCAATTAATTAAATTGAGCACACATTAAATGCAAGCATCTAATTCAACTTTAATACTGTATTAAATGACATTAAGTTGGAAGAATGTTGTTACTTTTAAGAGTAGAAACCATTTGTCACAGATTGTAAAACAATAATTTGTACGACGAAGTTTCTCCAGGAAAAAATAAATAAGTTTAAAAAATGGCAAATAAATGACCGAAACAATTTCTACTTTAAATGACTTTCTATCTTCACTGAAGCGAGAACATTCGAAAAACTCTCAAGAGTCTGAATCATCGATTTGATCTTCTCAAAATCGAATCTTCTCAAAATCAGTGCCGTACGTATGTTACAAAATGGCCGTTATATTTGTCATGGATAATTCTCTTTTATATGGATGAAAATGAATTTCCAGTTTGCATCATCTAACCAAATTATAAATGGTTGGCATTTTAGACATTATTAAGTAACTTTTTGATTCAGTGGAAAAAGATCATCAGTAACACATCTAATACTTCTCGTTTCCACACGTGATAATGCTGCAAAAATAATCAACGGTATATAAACATCCCGCTGGTATAAAATAACGTCAGAAAAAATGAGCATAACTTAAAGTGATCTTTTAGACATCGGCTTAAGAGAACCAAGCCTAATTGTCTATGAGTAAGTTCTAGAAAATCTCCACATAGGCTACAACATCACTGAAGGACTAAATACCGAATTCATTGACTCAAGACTTGGAGTCACACATTATTTTATTTTATAACCGTCTTTGAACAACCGACCTAATTTTTGGGTTCACGACTACTGTTGTTCAACTCCGTTGCCTTGACATTTTGAACCCAATCCAGAAGACAAGGGAACTGCTGGATCAAGTATTGGGAGAAATTTGCCTTTCAGGAGAACTTATTTTGATGGAACTAAACCGCATTTACTTTATATGGAAAGGAATACCACGAAAACCTCCCACGGCTAGTCTGAGGGCAAGGAGACTCTAACCCATGATCCGTCTACTATTGAGGATATTTTACGTCAGCACTGTGGTCGGTGCGAACCGGGTGCGACACTCCTATTGAGCAGTCATCGCTGGGTATCGAACCCGGTTCTACTCATTGGAAGGCGAATGCTCTATCCCCTGAGCCACTACGACTCAGACCTTATTAGAACACAACATATGAACCTATGAGTTGAGAAGACCTGCAATCTTTCGCAAGTACTAACTACAGGGCAAAAGTGCCATCTGCCTGCCGACGGCTGGAAAATTCCGGCCGGCAGCAAAAACACGCCACGTCCCAACCAATTCCTAGCCGAAGCTGCTTTCCATACATTTATTTAAAAAAATTCAAGAAAAAAAATAGAAAATCAAAAGAACAAATTTTAATCTATTATAAATGTAAACATTTAGAAATTTCAATTTAAAAGTGTGATTTTCCGCAGTTAAAGTCAGCTAAAATCTAAGGTTCCAAGGGTTTAGTAGTAGACAGTTCTATTCGTATTCTTATCTGACCTTTATCGACTGCAGTGTTGCAACCTGAAAAATCAAAAGAAAATTTTGCGGATGTGCCCATCTTGCCAGTATTCCCATCTCCCCCCGACTCACCCTATGTTAATTTTCAAATCCGTGTCATTTAAAATTGCTTTAAAAATTTCTCTCAAAAGTGGGTCAAGGATTCATAGAGTTTAAGAGAACAGTTTCGTGATGAATGAGACGCAATGTGGTATGGATGGAGCACGAGCTGCCTTTACTTCCCATCTATTTGAAGCTGGGTGTGCTTAGAGCCACCACTGGGGATTGAGCTCCAGTCCCTCACAATGACAGCTCAGTGCCTTAAGCCAATGCGTCTCGTGCTGTTTGTGTACAGACTATATGTGGTCAGTGTGAGTCGGGAGCAGAATTCGTATCAACCATCAATAGCTGGGATTCGAACTTGGGGAGGCGAGTGTTCTATTCCCTGAGCCTCCACGGTGCTCAATTAGTGATTTCAAAGTAATTCGAAGCTAGAAAGTTGATCTTCGGTTGAACGAAATTTGGTCATTGCTTAAATTCCTACCTACAATATGCTCATTTCGAATGCGACCCTTGTCAGGCCTCATTGTAACCTCCGACCATTGTCCAGCAGAATTGACAATTGACAAATTCCTTAGTCCTATTCCAGACGGGTAACTGCTGCCAACCGAATCTTTAAGTTGTATACAAGATAAATCTTAAAAAGAAGACAAAACCGTTCCAAAGAAAAAAGATTGTTAAAAATGGCGTGGCATTAGGGATGAACTTTCAACCTTCGTATTATTTTGTAATCATTAAACAAAATTCTTGCTTAGTATATTCTTCTCCAATACTCCACGACTTAAGTGAGGATAATATTAAATAACCCATTAATTCTGATATTACGCACATTTGAGAAGTACCAAGTTTGAGCCGCGATGGCTCAGGGGATAGAGTGATCACCTTCCAACGAGGCGAACCGGGTTCGAATGCCTGTCGATATGAATTCCGCATTCGGCTTGCGCCGACCACAGTGCTGACAAGAAATACCCTCAGTGGTAGATGGATCATGGGTTAGAGTCCCTTTGCCACTAGGCTAACTGTGGGAGGTTCTCGTGGTCTTCCTCTCCATGTAACGCAAATGCAGGTTAGCGTTATTAAAAACTCCTCCAAGAAGGCAAAACTTCTCCCAATACACGATCCAGGAATCCCCTTGTCTTCTGGATTAGGTTAAAAATTACAAGGTTACGGAGTTGAACATAAGTAGTCGTAAACCCATTAAATTGGATCGGCTGTTCAACGACGGTTATAAAATAAAATCCCCTAGGCTGTGGGATAGTATGAACTTGTGACTGAGACATTGGATAAAATATATGGACAGGAAACTAGAGAAGACTCTCTATTCGAGCAACACCAAAGACTAGATACGCTATGCCTCATTTGTCCAGAAAATCACACTTCATGTGTGTAAAAAAAACGTAAACTATGCAGTTTAATTCCACTGAAAATCTTTGTCAATAGCTGTAAATAACCGGCTAAAAAGTTGAATAGTATGTTTGGTAAAAAGTAAGTGAATCTCGAAGTGCAATAATCTGTAAGTGATGAGTTTTAAGCTGTTCTGATTTTAGATAATGAGCTATATGAAAATTAGGAAAATTGGTAAACATCGTTTTTTCTCTAAAACGTTGAGCAAATGTAAAAAAATTAAATTATTTCAAATAACTTAATTTATTTGGAATACTAAACTATCTATCAATCGTAAAAATTTAAGGTGGGATTATTTCAAAATCCCACTTAAAATTTAAAAAGGCGGGATCGTTCTATTAATTTCAAGTACGATGCGCTAACTAAAGATATTTACCGATTTTAAATTTTTCATGCCGTTTTTATTCCTATGACAATAGGCAACTTTTCCGCACTAAAGTGTTCCGAAATTCGAAAATTCATTTTTTTAGACCCACTCTAATGGTCACCTCTGTTTTTATGGAAGTATATGGTTTCAAACATATTAATTGAGTACTTTTGATTCCAAAGTGTTACGAAAGATTCAAAGCCAACACATCTGCAGAAATTAGGCTACTAGTTTCGGAAAAAAAGCAGATTTTGAAACGCTATTAAACTATAATTTTCATAAACATTTTGAGTGTAAATCGTACTAAACTTAAACTGGAATCGAACTGGACTATTTCACTCAATTGAACGTGATACAGAACGACGCTCACAAGGCTGTCGCATGGTATAAGGTTTGAATGCTCAAATTACTTCACACTAAATACCTTAGTGACGGTTTTCACTTCCTGGCTATAGAAATCTAGTAAAAACATTTTGGTATCTAATCCATCTGTCTGAATCTTCTTTACCTGGTCAGAACCTGCTTTTCTTTGAACCTTCTTTTAACCTGATCTTCTTCAAACAGCTTAATTTATTTTCAAATTTAGCAACAACAAGATTAATGAATCAATAAAACTAAATACTAACCAAATACCTTTGTGATGGTTGACAACAAACCAGCAACTGAAAGCTGCGTATTATAATTGAAGTCATCTTTATTTTCTTTGCCTATACAAATTTATGAAAATCATGCTGCACTTTTTTAACCCACTCAGAAACTTATTTACAAATTTAAAAACACCGAGATTAATTCATCCATAAGACTGAGAATACTGTCTAAATACTTTTGTGGTGATTTGCATTCGTCACCAAGCCGACAACTAAAAGTTGTGTATTATAATGAGTGTCACTTTAATTTTTTCCTATAGAAATCTATCAAAGCGTTGTTTCACTTTATTTAAGCGAAACTTACGTATTATCCCGTCGACCATTTTTGCCAAATCTGAAAATAAATTTGGATGTGGTGCAGATTTAAATATTTTCTTGTTTTTTTTTGCATACAAAAATTTTATTTACATTTTGTCTATTTCTTCATGGTTCATTCCTTGTTGAAATAAATTTGGAAGATATATGCAGTGTTGGCGAAAGTGGTTGACGGGATAACCACTGAAAATCTTTAACATCAAGATCAATTCAGCAATAAGAATGAGATGGTTTATATGTGTCACCAAAATAATAATTACAGTTGTGTATTATAATTGCCGTGACTTTAATCTTTGGCAATTGAAATCCAGTTGAACTCATATTGTTCTTTTCATTCAAAAACTTATTTGCTCCATTAATAAAAACCAAAATCACCCCATCATTAAGACTGAAAAAATTTAAAGTGAACCGAAAATCCAAATATCTGATGGAATATTACATCTTAGATTAAATTAGTATTTAAATCGAAAGAAACGAATTTCGAATCGTAAAATTTGCATATCTTAAAGAATCTAATCGGTATGATAAAGTTTCCATCTAACTAAGTATTTTAGGTGTCCAGAGTACAGGATCGAGAAATCTAAAGCTGCTAAAAAGGATTCAATTTCCACCGTATCATCCTTCCTACATACCAAACGCCCAGGATTCTTTTTTTTTTTTTTTTGTTCTCTTTTTACCCTCTTCCGGAATACTTAAGACTTATTTGCCATTCATGTATTCTGAAGGAATCCTGCCCTTTTTCCTTTTCCATCAAAGAAAGGGAGGTCGGAATCATGAATTAAACACGAGAAGCCCCCTTTGGATGTGTCTGCAATAATGTGTGCATCCTTTCTTACCCTTAATCCCGGTTTTTCGATTTAAATGAAATGGAAAATTGTCAGAGAGCATGCTTTCTTCCCCGGGAAAAAAACCTTTCCTTTTTCCCCCCAAGTCTTGTATGTGCGATAGGTATGTAGGAACACCTACCAGTAGAACAAATTAAAAAAACAGAAAAATGTTTTTGTTGGCAGTTTCGATGGTACTAATAAAAAAAAAGACAAAACTGAAGAAAAATAGTATCGCAACATTTGAGAGAAAGATTTTGCGGAGTATACTGGGTGGTGTAAAATAAAATAATAACTGGAGAAGGAGGTTTAACTTTCAACTGTACAAGATTTATAAACAACATGATATTATTAAATACATGAAAATGAATAGAATGACTTGGACGGCCTACGTGATTCGAATGAGTAATGCACAATAAGAAAGATATTGTTTTTTAGGCCCACTGGAACAAGAAAGTGGGGGAAGGCTGCGATTGAAATGGCCTGATTCGGTAGAGTCTGCTTTTCTTGCAATTAAAGAAAAGAATTGGAGATCAAAGAAAAATTGGAAGTCGTTACGGAGAAATCTTCATAAGGAAGACATTGGCCCTCATTGGGCTGTCTGACTAACTGTGATGAGGATGATGAATAAAAAAATAGCGTTTAATTCTGTAAACCTCACACAAGTAGGCAATTTCGTGAATTTATTTAAAATACGTGTGTGCGATTTTGTTGAAACACCGTAAAGCTATCCCGGTGAACCCTTTGAAGCAGAATTTTTATTAAACATATTTTTCCTATTTTATTTCATTATTTTGTATGAATTTTTGTGAAAATAAGTGAAAAATATTATATTTAGCATTTTAATATTTTATGATTATGAAATACCGCATGAAACGCCACCGATGTCTTTTTCTGCGTTAAAGGTAAAATCTTCCAAACACGGCTCACCTCCGAACAATAATTTTCCACCTTTACACTTATTAGCAGTCATTTACGTCTAAGAGAAACAGTTGTTCCTCACTGAAATTTATTTAACTTTCAAAATTAATTATTGATACATTTTTGAATAGGAATGAAGAAAAAATTTCAAACTACTTTTTTTGATTTTATATTTTAGTGCAACTGTAATTCCGATAATCTAACAGATTTTTAATAACCATTGGACTGTTTTTTTTATAATTAAAATATACCAAAATGTATATTGCTTGTAATTAGAGCGTCATTAAAAATTGCACCGATCCATTTGCTAATTATAATATCTATGAAGTTTCTCATGCAAGGAGTTGGAGAAAATGTCTCGTTTATTTAAATGTAAGCCTTTTTCGAAATCTTAAAAATAATGAAACTCTAGAAAAACATTCTCTAAAAATTAAAAAAAAAGATATTCCTTCCCCTTGGCATTGGCATTTATATCAATAAAAAAGTTTTAAAGTTCTCATTCGAATAATATTAGCAATTATGAGTCAAGTTGCATAAAAACCTGATTTTTATCCTGGTAAAAAAAAAATTCTTATTTCATTCCTTTACACCTCACACAAACTAATCACTTAAGTGTTCCCCCTCCCCCCTTTTTTATTGTAAAACAAAAACAAATAAATAAATAAAAGAAATTTTCTGAATAACTTTTGAACTAATAAGTGGATTTCCTCTTACTGAAACTTTATCATAATGATATGAGTGAGTCACCTTAAATATGTTTATAACAATAGATATAATCTAAAATTAGAATCCGGCCAGGAAAGCAGTTAAAAGTTCGAATTGAACCCATTAATGTTAATTTTAGTTTTTACGTATTTCACTGTCTTTCAAAAACTATATAACTGAATCAAACATTTTTGCATAAAATTTTAAAAAAAATTATGAAATCCAAAGACAATTTAATGCAAAAAAATTATTTTGCTTGTTATTTATTATTTTGTTTCAAAATAGTCGAAAAATTTTAATTATTAAAGTATACAAATTTTTTCGTCAGCTATAAAGTCTTTAATTATAGAAGACAAAATGTGAACGATATGGGTTGAATACAGTTCATAAGGAATTAAATTTGAAATGTGTGATTTTTTTCAAAACCAGTCGACCCAACGAGCTCCGATTTTGTATTTTATTAATTAAAATCACATCATTTAAAAGGAGGGGGGAAATTGCATGACTTACTTCTTCTATTTTTCAATTTAAATTTTAAAAAAAGTATAAACAATTATTAAAAAATTTTTTTGCTCGGAATTATTTTTAGATAAAGACTTTTTGAGCTGTATGCAACATTTTTAGATTCGCTTAAATGGTTCTCGAGGTTTGGCGAAAAGAGCAGAAAGTAAAATTTCCATTCAGGGGTCTTAACTTTCAACTGCTCTCTTGAGTCTTAGACAGCGTTACTACTTAGTCTTAGTAAGTGAAAATCTTATCAAGAAGTGTGTTCCATTCTTTCTTTATTTATTTATTTATTTATCTTTTACACAATGTGCGGAGCGAAACATAAAAAAAGGACCCCCTCCCCCCTGAATATCTTTTGATCTAATGATAGGATCTTCCTGTTCTAAGACTCCCTTTAAGTAGTTTGAGAGGGTGGCCTCAGATAGGCTAATTAATTAGTGCAGACGTTATTTTAATTTCAGAAATTAGAGACAAAACCGAACTTTCTCTGGATAAACCTTTTTTTTTCAATTCATTCCAATTCTTAAATATCCCCCCCCCCCCCCCAAATTATAGGGAATATGATCGACACAGTATGATCAGGAGACCGATCCAAAGTTTTGACACTTTAGTGTTAATTTTATTTTTTTCGTATTCCGTCTTATTTTAAGCGAATTGAAAAAATTTTGAACAGCATTATAAAATTCAGTTATCCGAGTACAATCCAAAAAATAGCTTTTAACAAATATTTATTATTTTTTTATTATTTTATTTCATAATAGTCGAAAATATTTTGAATTGTAAGTTTTTAAAATTTTTTTACATAATTTTGAGGAATGCAACTTTACATGGCAAAATGCGAAATTTGAGCGAAATCGGTCAAATAATGACGATTTCTGAAAAACTATTTGACCCAATTCACTCAAATTTTGTATGTTGACATGTTAAATTGTATTCTTTAAAATAATGTTAGAAAATGTACGCCTTTCAATTCAAATTTTTTCCGCAATTTTTACATAAATAACAACAAATAATTAATATCATCTAAAAGTTATATTTTGCCTGGAATTATATTTGAACAAACTAATTTTTAACTGTGCGTAAACACTTTGGAATTCCCTAAAAATGATTTCGAGATAGGGTGAAATTGCGCAAAAAAATAAAATAAATATCAAGGTGTCCACACTTTGGACCTCTCTCCATGAGGACCCTGTTTCGTAAATTGCGGCTGCTCCCTATATTTTTGGGTCAGAAATCCGCATCACTCGAAAAAAGGTATTTTTTAAGGAAGATAAGGTACGTTTTCTGCCTGATTTCGTGACTTAAATCATCAGTGGTACTAATTAATTAGCATATATGAAGTAATCCCCTCGAACCTTTAAGATGGAGTCTTAGAACGTGAAAATCCGATCATTCGAATCAAAAGTTATTCAGGGTGATCCGTATTTTATTTTGAGCATTGTACATAGCGCAGATAGGTTTACTCCTTTTTTCTCCTCAAATACAGATCATTTGCATCGAAAGAAAGAACAATACTATATTTTTCCTTGCCATTATGACATTCGTAGTTTAAATCGGATTTATCTGTGAATAATCCATATAACGTCTTATTAATATTTGCTAACAAAATTTTACGAATTATTCTTTTTTACTTATAGGTACAAGATTAGGTCAGGCCTCCGAATGTTTTGTTTATTGGAAAGATCCTACGTCTGGAGATACCTGGGGATTGAATTTTACCTCGCCAGTCGATGCCAAACAGTTTCGAGACTGCTGTGTAAGTATGAAACTCAATTTTTGTTTTTATTTTAATCTTTCGTAGAACTCATAAAATATAATAAAGTTTAGCATTCGTGTATTCAATAAAATTATATTCCTGTAATAAGTATTGTTTATCTTTCTTACAAAATGTCGGAAATAAGGGCAAATTGTATGAAAAATTATAAATCAAAATGATTAGAGCTTGATTATTTTACCAAAATTAAATTTTAATGGGTCTAATATTATTACATTATTACAACTTAATTATTATTCTTATAACTTAATATTTACCACACCACTATAACGTAATTACTAAAATACTATCGAACTTTAATTATGATAGTATTAGTAAACATTTTTACAACTTTATTGTTACAATACTTCTCAATTATTGTAACATTATTTTATTATCACCACTGAGTTATTCATAGTCTTATTAAAACTTTAAAAGTGAATTCAAATTCATTAAAAAAACTTTTAAAAATATTAAATCAACTCTTTGAGCTTTTCTGAGCAGTATTGTATAATAAAAACCTTAAAAATGCATCCAGATTCTTTGAACCAAATGTATCCAGATTCTTTCCAGAACTTTGAAGCGTATTAAATCAACGCTTTCTGCTTTGTTTATTACTTATGATTAAAACCTTAAAAATATATCCAGTTTCAGATTGATAATAATAATTAAAAAAACCTTTCTAAAATATTAAATTAGCACTTCGTGCTTTTCTAATGTGTTATTGACTAAAAATTGGCAATATATTTAATAAATTATAATTAAATATTTTTGATATTTTCAAATTTAACTTACTCTTCAATTTTTAAATATCATTTAAAGATAATTTAAAAACGAAATCTGAGAATCCCTTTATTATAAACTTTTTTGTGCTATTTATCTTTTTTATTCTTGATCGAATTATTTTTTTTAAATTTAAATAAACATGGAACAGGTGTTTGTTATTCTTTCGGAAGAACTCATCTGAATTATTTTGCTTGTTAACCAAACCAATATAAAGGCAAAATCTGCTGAAATTACAATGACCAATCCTTCTGATTTTGTTGTCATAAGAATAACAAAATAAATAATAAGTAGTAATTAAAAAAACATTTTTAAAGAGTTGAACGTTGGTACTAGTCATAAGTCAATTTAGAAACATTGATGAGGTAATTGAAATTGGTTTGCATACAAAAGGTTGAAACTACGTAAAATGCACTGGTGGACAAAAGTAAGAGATGGAAGACATTTTCCCAAATATCTCAAAAAATACTGAATATAAATAAATGAAATTTGGTATGGTTATAGCTTATTCCATGATAATAAAGTATGCAAAACAAAAATGAAAGTGCCATTCACTAGCAAGACCTATTGCCAGTAAATCCAATGTAGTCTGAACTTAAGGATAAAAGATGACAATAAAAGTGAGGCTTGTACAGTGTGTGTTGCCTCTAGTATGGTGTATGGTCACCCCTGACAGACAGACAGCATGCACAACGAGTATGCATGCTGTTAATAAGGGAGTTAAGGAGGACTTGTGGAAGACCCTCCCATTCTTCCACCAGAGCAATTTTTAACTCCAGAATGGTTCTGGGGGGAGGTTGGCGCATCGCAATAGCTCTCCCAAGAGCATCCCAAGCATGTTCAATAGGATTCAGGTCAGGGGATTTGGCTGGCCAATCCATTCGTTGAATATCCTCGCTTTCCAGATACTCATCAACCATGAGAGCCCTATGTGGTCGCGCATTGTCGTCCATAAAAATGAACTCAGGAACAACAGCGCCCCTGAAAAGACCCACATAGGGCTCTAGGACCTCCTGCCTGTACCTCTGGGCATTCACGGAACCATTGTCAAACACATGGAGCGGTGTGCGGGTATCTTGCACGCGCGAATGAATGTGCGAAAATGCTTTACATCTTTTAATTTTGTCCACCAGTGTATATACCATAAATTGGCGTAGATGAAAAGACAAATTTAAGCGAGATAGAACGAACAAATGACGCGTTAACAATATTTAAATTAAAATAAACAATGTACGATGTGCGTGAAATTAGGGTATTAATGAGTGATTACAACTTTCAGAGCTAAGTGTCTAGATAAGAGAATAACGTAAACCCTAACTATTTCCGATACAATAATAGGTAAAAATTGCTTGGTGTGCATTTTTTTTTTTTTAGTATTTCTATAAAAGTTGGCATTGAGCTTAGCTGTATAGTTATCAATATTTCCGATTCTGAGATGGTTTTGTACCAACCATTTGCGATGCCCCAACAGGCATTACATATTTCCTAGCTTCTAAAATATCTTTAACTTCATAAATTTCATTTTTTTAATCATTCTTAATCTAATTTTAATTAAATTAAACTAATTATTTAATTTTTATTACATTTTATAAAAAGCAAAATAAATATTTTATTCTCTTCTTAACAATCAATGTTACGGATAATTTTTTAATTCAATTTAAATCTAAAATTTATTAATATATTTCTATTTATAACTCTTCTATTCTATCTATTTATAACTCTTTGTTCCTTAAGTTACATTATTTCACTTACCACAAAAAATGTTCCAGTTATAATTAATTCTCATGAACTTTTTGACATTGAGCTATAGCCAAATTATTTCAAATTTATTATTAATGACGTGGAGTTGACTTTGTTTTGGGTTATTTTATCTTTCGATAAATCACCAACTATGGATCTCTTGACATGCTAATAACTGTCCATTGGGAAAAATTCAAGCACTTGAATTCTTGACGTTAGGTCCGACCAATATCAAGATTTACTCATGTTCAAAGACTCTTAATCGCTATCAAAGGCGTCTGATCCTAATTATTTTCGTTTGTTTAGTTGTATAATGACCATTGTTACTAAAATAAAGTAATTATTGTTTTAATTCATCAGTAAACTTTCAATTTGTATTTACTATAATCTTCCAACATTAAAAAAGAGAAGTGGAAAAACTCCATCTTTTCCCTCCGAACTTTGCCATCGGCTTGGACCAAAATTTTCTTCAGAGACTCACTAATATAGTGGTTAAGATATTGGACGTGAACAAGCTAAAATAATATCAATATGTCTTAAATCGATCTTATATATATAATATCGATAAATTAACTTTTTGAAGTATGGATTCAATTTCGTGTTTGAATATGATATGGCTTTTATGGAAAGGTGTACTCCTTTGACTTTT
This sequence comes from Parasteatoda tepidariorum, assembly GCF_043381705.1. NCBI lineage: Eukaryota > Metazoa > Arthropoda > Arachnida > Araneae > Theridiidae > Parasteatoda > Parasteatoda tepidariorum. The sequence continues at coordinate 4,503,218 of NC_092205.1, forward strand.
TATGACAGTTTTTACGCGTTATTTTCAACATAGTTTGTAGGTAACATTTATCTATTTTAATTGGTGCGATTTCTTCATCGAGTAGTTTGAAGTTAAAAAGTGACTTTTCCTTAGTTTTTAACTTGAAAATCAGAAACTGATTTTTCTCTGGGTGGAGTTTAGTTTTTTATTTTGGACACTAAACTCAATATTATTCATTTTAATTTGAAAGTCTTTGCTTGCTTGTTTAAATCACATTAATCAGGTGACAATAGCCGTATAGTCAGTAGGTAGGCCTACTAATTCATAAATTGTTGCTTGAACTTAATTGAACTAAATTGTTGCCTATACTTGTGCCTTGTGGCATACATAAGATCGAATTTGTTTTCCAATTCGTATGCACCTCTTTTAGGACTGACTAAGGTCATATGAATTAACATTTTTATGCAAATTACAGAGTACCTTCATTTTTGTAAGATTGTTGTCATAACTATTATGATAGGATAAATTTTCTCGAATTTTTCCAGAGCTATCTGTGAAGAATGCACAAATTGCAAATATAAATAATACGTACAGTTTTGTGAAAATGAAAAGCATTTCTGATCTAATTTTTTGTACTTGTAAAGTTCTTCAAAGGTCCTGGGGTCAAATCCCGGAAAAGACATGGATGTTCTTTCATTATTTGTACTATCTGCCCTTATTGTGGGAGCAACGCTACCCCACCTAATAGGGTGCCCTTGAAAGAGTGGCCAACGAATCTGCCCTTCTAATGCCTGAATGACGAATGTCAATCTGATGGATATTGGAAAAAAATATCTGTAAAGTGCATTTTAGTGCTGCATTGTTCAAGCTCATTTCTTATGTGGAAAAATAATAATTATTTATTAGTTTTAATAGTTTTCTTCTAGGAAAAAAAATCTTGCCAAATTGGCGATTTTTTAAAAAGCTATTTGAAATCCAAATACTTCTTTATGAACAAATTTCATAGATAGTTTAAATTTACAGTTTTGTTTAAATTTAATCAAAATTAAAGAGTAACTTTTCAATTCTCATTGGCTGAAAAGCTTCTAGAAACATCCTTAGACGATGCGCTTTATAGTTTAAGTCCTTGCTTTAGAGATCTCTGCTCATTGCTAATATTCACAATTGTGACAATTTAACGTTTAATTCTTTCTGTTGTTTTGAAGGTTGAAATTTTACTAACATGCAGTAACCCACCTTGAGGAATTTCGAAATCTCGTAAACTCTGTTGTTGACAAGTTGTAACAATTCAAGATAGCAAACTACGTACGTATAAAATAAAATGCAAATCGTTCTGAATATAAATTGTAAGTTAGTCAATAAAATAGTTTTAATGTAATGGTCTGGGAGAAGATTTCTTGTTTGGACTATTTTAAATTAAAACATATAAGGAGAAACGTTCGCTTAATTTCATTTTTAACTCATTGTCTATTGCGTGACACTTTTTGTTAACAAAAATAACCACAAAAAGCTGACAAAAGTTGAAAAGCTCCCTTATCACGAAAAAAAAATGACATGGAAAAGCATTTATGTAAGTAAATGCTCAAGCTTTTTTTATATTTTCAATTTTCATTTTCAGAATAGATTCTTTAGTGAAAATTAAGATAAATTATACGAATATTAACATTGATCAGTTGTTTATCGGAAAGTTAAATTTATTTCAACAAAATATACCGCAATCCGTTATAATTCAGTTTACAATTTCGGCTAGTTTTACTTTGTGTTAAAAGTTTTTGAATAAACCCATCCTTTTTCCCGAATTTTTAAACTGTAAGCTTTCTACATCAAAATTCCAGTTTTAACCATATTATTCAATGGGAAAGAAGTGCATAGCAGGGAATTTTCAGTTAACTAAGGGGCTTAATACTTGGAAGAATTAAAGTAACTAATTTTATTATTAAGATTATTATAATTATTCTATTTATAAATCATGCTAGACTTAGATGTTTTTGTTTGGGTTTATATTGACTAATTTTTTTAATTAATTTTATATTAATTATGATAAAAACAAAATGAAAATTTTGAATTCATCATTTTGCCCAACAGCATAGTTGGTCTAAGTTTTTGTATTTGAAAGATTGATTTTTATCAAAGACTGATTGATCTAACTCATTTGAGACCGATTTATTTGAATACTAAACTAGGAAAGAGCCCCATTAAAAACTAGCAGTAAGTTTTGAATTAAAAGTGAACGGAATTTTTTTAATGAAAAAGTTATTTAATCTAACCTGATACAAACACAAAATAAATTGTCCTTTATGTAATGTGATACTTAATTTAACGGAATTTATGTGATTATGTAATGTACTTCTGTTTGAAATCAAGTGATAGGAAAATGCTTTAAATTCTACTTTGTATGTATTCGAAATGAACGTACAAAAAGTCTTGATCGTCGTACATGTTTGAGTTAAAAAATTGGATAACTCTGGGATAAAAAAAAAGCGAGAATAGTTTAAGAAACTAGGGAAATAATGACAATTGACATAGAAAATTTGAGATAATTAGTCTGAGTCAAATAAAATTTCTTACAACAAGTTACACTATTTGTATAAGGAAGCATTTTATTAGAATATCAATTAATCAGACCTATTATATAATTTAATATCGAATTATCTAATCAGACCTATTATGTAATTTAATGTCCTATTATATAATTAGATCTATTATATAATCTATAAGAATTAATAAAGCCTATTACCTGTTGTAAAGTGAAAATTTTCGCAACATATTTACAACAAGTAATAGGTGTGTATTTTAAGGAATGATACTATGAATATAGATTTGTGAATAAATCTCCTTTTTAAGATACAATTATTATCTGAATATAAATCAATTACCATTAAGCTTTAATTTAGTTACTGTGAATATTGAATTTGAATGAATATGAATAATTTAGCTGTACGATGTGTAAAAATTGCCTATTATTTTCCTTTATGAAAATATTAGTTTAAGAAGAGTAAGTGCAATATGCACACGTATATTAAGTTCTTCATTATTAAGTACAAAACATTTGTTAAGCTTAGGTGAAAATGGGAAATATTTGATTTTTAACATTGCACTAGAACCGCACTATTTGGCAATGGACGGCAGTCTGGGATCCATGCTTATGATTGGTGCAAAGTCAATATTGGGTCATGATGCTAAGTGGTGGTTTGAGATTCATCTTTATGATGACTCAAAAACCATATTGGCGTGTATTGTTGGCGATGGTCTGCGTTCATCATTATGTTGACAATATACAACAATCCATTATAGATATCATCCATCCGCATGCTATTTGCTGGACTCTGGGATTCAGTTTTGTGATGACCCAAATAAAATATTGGCGACAGTCGGGGATTCATCTTTATAAGACACACTTTCACACAAAGACAGCATGCTTTTAGCAACAGTCTCGGACTCATCTTTGTGATCACAAAGACACCATTGGCACATGCCGACATTGGCGAAGGTCTGGGATTCATCCCTATGATGACACAAATACAATACTGGCGACTGTCTGAGATTCAACTTTTTAATCACAAGGACACTATTGGCACATGCTATGGGCGAAGTCTAGGATTCATCCTTATGATGATACAAATACAGTATTGTCGCTTGTTATTGGTGACAGTCTGGTATTCATCTTTATGATCACAAAGATAATATAGGCACAATGTTATTGGCGACAGTCTAGGATTCATCCATATGATGCATGCGCATAATACATCATTAAAGTTTGGATTGGAAATCAGGGAAGATGGTACTAGTAATTATCAGGTCTTCATATCATATTTCCCAGCCGTGATTGGACTTATCTGACAAAGAAACCAATTGGTACATTACATTAGACGGGATCCCAAACCATTCAGATTTTAGCATGGGGTGTCAAACCCAAACCGGGATAGGCAAAGACTCAACCCATCAAGGCTCGATGAATGAAAGAAAATAATTTCGCAAAATATGACACAATTTTACTTTCTTTTGTTAAAATGTATGCTTTGATTATCTTGATATTTTTGTTTCTTTTTCTGGGATCTCTTTCAGCTTCTAATGTACATTTATAGAAATTTTAAAATGTTTAAATGTTTTTTTGTCACTTCCTTGTGACGCTTTTCACTTTTCAACAATTTATTTTTCCCTGATCATTAATAACAAGAATTCGATTTTAAGCTTTTTGTTTTTACTGCTATTTGAATGGGCTGTCTATCTTTTCTTTTCCTCCCTTTTTTCTGGCTATGCAGTCTCCGGATTTCAAGCTTTCCAGAAAGGCTTCTTCTTCCTATTCCTTGAAACTGGAACCTCCGAAGGTAAGGAGGATGATCTCCTTAATTATCAAGTCTCTACTTTAAATCCGCTTTTGCATGCTCTACAACTTTAGGCAAGTCTCCAATTATGTTTTTGTTTTCACATTTTGTTATAAGTTTTTTTTTTCATCTGCATGGCCTCTTACTTAGATTGCTCTGATTGTTTGATTCATTATCCTTTTCCGAAAATTTGGATTAGAATTTGAAAATTTGATTCGAACTTAACAGTGTTTTTCGAAACTCTTTTGGCTAGGAAAATACAAAAAGCTACAGTTTAAGTGCCTTGCACTTGCTCCTAATCTATAACTTTAAAATATGTATACCATCTGCAGTAAATAATTGCCTCTGCTTTAGAATAAAAAATAGCTAAAATATTTTTAAAATTATCAAATTTTTCTTAAAAAATCACCAATTTGGCGAGATTTTTCCGCCTAGATAAAACATTATTAAAAGCAATGAATAATTCTCAATTTTTGCAAATTTTAATACATCTAGACAGTGCAACGTTGAAGTATGTCTTTAAATATTAACAAATTAGTTCACAAACGTCTTTCATTTTCACAAAACTGTGGCTTTTCTTCATGTAGACGTTTTACGCCATTTTCGTAATATGGTATTTCGTAAGATGGCACTGACTGGAAATCAACCTAACAGTCAAGCATAACTGTTGCAAACTCACAACAGTTATGAAAATAGCACATTATACCCTTCAAATCCTTTTTTTAAGTGATGGTAGAGGAATCGAAAAACAGCTTTAATTTTAATTATTCAAATCAGAGAATGTGGAAAATGGCTATAGCACTTATAGATTTAATTACGTTCCCTTTTCTGAGAATAAAATCTTTTTAATCTTTCATTAGCATAAGTATCGAATAAAAAAACTACTATGGTGTTACGAAACAACTATTTTCTATTTCTGGTACTTAGGCTTTGGCATGACTTAAAAAAATGAGACGATATGTTATGATATATATAAAATTAGTTGTTTTCCTTTCTCGATATGCTTTCTATATTGAAAAACGATTCAATTTTTATACAAAGTTTTTAATTCTTTTTCAGCAACTGAAGATAAAGCCCGGTAAGCGAGTGCCCCAGTCCACACCTAGTTCACCTTCAAAAAGTGGACGAGAACCCCGATGTACCTGCGCTATGACCATCGAACAAATGCAAAGAGCTCGGAATGGCCGTGCTCGATATGCCGCTTCTGTGGCTGCAGGTTCACTTCCCACCTCAGCCAGCACACTGCCTCGAAGCCAGAGTCGACCTGGTGAAGGAGCATATGGGAAACTGTCCGCCCACCCATCCAGCCAATCAGTGTATGATAATGTTTCGACGTCACTTCGCAGGTCAACGCCTCTTCCAAACGCTGTGAAACAGACTCGCAGTGACGTCAACTTATCAACGATAGGTATTTTATCCAAATTTACGGTTTTCGTCCTTTTATTTGTATAGTTGAAAATTTTATACCATAGTAGCGTCATTTTTCATGGAAATATAGGGTGACAAGTAATTATTAAGATAAAGTTTAAAACCCAAATAATTTTTCCGCCCCCAACGCTTGTTGTTGTTCACATCGGCCATTAAGGCAGAGGGGTGCGATTGTTCTTGTTTTTACGGTGGCTCCATCTATGGCAAAAAATGTGACTTCTGCCACACCCATGCGTTGAAATAGTGTTGGGTCCCAAGTTAATTCTAATCACCCTGTAACTTGTTTTTTTTTTAATTTAGTAAATTCAGCTAATTCAGCAGGAAGATAAGAAAACAATACTCGAACTCTAAGGTTTTTTTTCCAAGTTAGTATACTAAACGTTATCCATAATATAAATCTGCTAAAATTAAAATTTTCAAATGAAATATTTTTGCGAAGCTATGCCTTAGGTTTTTCTTTAATTTAGTGAAGATATTCCAAATATTTATGCAATATACAGGTGGTTATCAAAATAATGGAAACACCCTAGATTTTGAAGATGTTCTGCCTTAAATGTTCTCTTTATGAAGGTATCTCCTAACTGTAATTGTTGACACTGGAGAATCCAGATGCTGATTGAGATCTGCGGACACTTTGGCTGCAGTTGTTTTCTTTTTAGACATTTCGATCCGCTTCAATACCCGTCGTTCTCTTTCACTCAGCTTCTCCTTCCGTCCACTATTTTGCTTTGCTGAGCTTGTCTTTCCGCGCTGTGTGTATGCTTTCATGACTTTAGACACCGTACCTCTAGAAACTCCTAAAAGCTGGGATGTTTCGGTCACTGTTGCTCCAACTAGTTGGGCTCCTACAATTTGGCCTCTCTGAAAATCTGTAAGGTCTGACATTTTACGCTTCTGACAAGAAATCAAAACGTAGACAACTCAGGTAAAGCTCTCTCATACCACCTAATATATGTACTTTTTATCTTAAAAAAAACTGGTAGCTAAGATTATATTTTAATGCTTATGAAGCGAATTCATAAATATCCCTTTTATTCTCAAGCGTTTCCATTATTTTGATAACCACCTGTATATTGCTAATGTTGAAATGTGTACAAGATATTAACGTGGAAAATTAATACCCTGTATAAAATAAATTAGCTTTGTTTCTTTTTGTAGTTTTTTGTGGGACACCTTGCATTTTATTCTACTTAATATTTTGCACAATTACTGTAGTGTTCTTATTTGTTAATTCACCAAACATCTACTTTAATTGCTTTTATATTGTGGCGTAACTACCAATACGATTATTAAACATCAATTCACTCGTATATATAAGACATGCTAACTCGATTCAATCTTAGGGTATCTTTTGATACATGAAGGTCGACATTGTTGGTAACACTCTCCCCACACTAGTCACTCGCGCGTGATATGAACTCGCCAACATCGAATGTAACTTCCACTTCGATGGATGGCCCACATTGAACAGTTGACTTGCTATTGAACAGTTGACCACATTGAACAGTTGACTGCGTTATCGTCCTCCTCGCGCTGTTGCTTCTCATTAACGCACAACGGATTCCTGCATACACTCGACTGCAAACAGCAACACAAGAGTCACCACAGAAGCAACCTTGAACTTAATGCAGCTCTCACAACAAACGCTCAAAACTCGATTAACTTCGTACAGTGTTCCCGGGCTTTCGCAAATACAGCAACTAGTGGTATCTGTTCATCGAATTCTATCCCTGATAAAATTCTGGTGGGGGAGTATTGTAGCGTAACTACCGATTCAATAGAGTATATAAGACGTGCTAACTCGATTTAATCTTAGGTTACCTTTTGATAGATGAAGGTGGACATTGTCGGTAGCACTCTCCAAACAATATCATGGCTAAAATGCAACTAAATGTTCCTGCTCATTTGTTCGCTTAATAAATATATAAAAACGAGGAGATTGTATTTATATATTTTTCTTTCAGGTCAGCGAGAGACAGTTACCTTATCAAGAACTGAGTTAGCGAGAGCGAAATTCGCCCAATCATCGAGGGGCTCAGAAGATGCGAAGAGTGTCGACTACGGAATGGGAATGGGTGCTATTATGAGATCCAGTCAAGAAATCAGGGAAGGCAACAAAAGCAAAAGTATCGACAATGTGAGTGGAAAAACGACACCTACGGCAAGCAGGGCAGCCAACTCGGGAAGCTTGGACAGCACAACAGCCAAGAAGGCGCTTACTTCTTCGCTGCACAACTCACCGGATGATAAGCTCAAACCTACTCCGCCACCAAAACCGGGGAAACCGGAGCCTCCTCCGAAAACCGGACAACGTGGCAAAAGCTCAAGGGGTGCCTCTTCGGGTGGAGGAGGCTCCTCCTCCAAACCCTCCACCAAAGACACGAAAACTGGTGCCTCGTCCTCCAAGGGGACTGCCTCTAAATCAAGCAAAGCCGGAAGCTCTAAAAAGAAGCCTTCCGGCAAGAAAATGGGCTTAGAAATACCGGACCGTGAAAGGTCGCCACCTTCTGATAACCTTTTGTACGATAATTTGTGTTACGCTACAACTCCAAGCTCCAGCAACCAAGACAGCGATGTGCCATTCCTCAGTTCAGAAGACGAAGAGAGACACGCTCGTTCGGATGTGAAGCAAGCCGAAAAGAAACGAAAAGAAGGTCGGGGCATTATGTCTAACAGAAAGAGTTTAAATAATCCTACCAATTCCCCGACCAGTAAATTGCTCATGGAATACGAAATGCATCTGAGAAACGCGCTGGCACGTGGACTCGATGCCGAAAGTTACAGCCTCCACACTTTCGAAGCCTTGTTAACTCAGAGCATGGAAAATGTGGGTGAGTATTACTGTTATTTATGTGTTCTTAACTCTCTGATGATACCTCCCGAGTTTTATAAAAAATTAAACATAGACCTTATTGTTTCTGAACGCATGGCCTATGTTAGGGGATGATATGAGTAGGATAAAACTGGATCAGCACAAAACACCATACATTCTTAAAGCACTAGAAAAACTTCGTTTTATTAATGACTTTTATTCCTGCAACGAATAAGCGCTGAGATAATAGATTCTGTTTAAAAAAAATAGGGGAAAAGTCTGTATTGTATGAAATTGCAGTTGTATGTTGACAACACCAAATGTGTTTTCCAACAGGTAGCGTCTCTAACCCAAAATCCTTGCAGCGGTTGCATCAATAACTGTGCGAAAAAGTGTCATTTGCCGGTTAGCCCTTTGCAGTGCCTTACTATAATGCATTTCGATTATCTCCTCTGTGTATGTCTCCGTGTTGATTACCATCTTTTTATTACCTTCAGAGTCACTCAAGGTGGATATAATACATTACATCTTATGCAATTCTATATGCAATACATGTATGGGACGACAGATTGCAATTCAAAGAAAGCATCCAAACACACCAAAAGCGTTTTCCAAAAAGGACGCATTTCAAATGAGAGTTCCTTTGAGCGGTTGCACCAACAACTGTGGGGAAGAGGATCATTTGCCAGTGATATGGGCAATTTCCATCTGTAATACATCTTGACCCTCTCCTCAATTAAAAATAAAGAAAATTTATGTTTACCATTTGGTATTGATATTTTTTATCAATTAAGCAGCTTTTGAAAGTGTAGCATTTTCACTGACAATTTTGTATTTAATGCATAAAAAGTTTTTTTTTTTTTTCAAATATTACTAAAATTGAGCAGAAACAGCCTCTTCCGTAAATTAATATTCCTGTTTTTTTTTTCTCAAGCACTGCTAAAGTTAAACAAAAAAAACTGTCCCTTGCTCCAACTTATGCTCCTGTTTTTTTTTCTCAGACACTGCTAAAGTTAAGCAGAAACTGTGCTTTGTGCTGATTTATATTTTCTTTTTTTTCTTTTCATCAGACACTGATAAATGAAGCAATAACTGGCCTTTTTCTCCGATTTATATTCCTATTTTTTCGTTCTCTGAAGTTAATCAAAAACTCATTCTAGTGTCGATTTATACAGGGTGTTTCTAAAAAGATGGGCAAAATTTTAGGAAGTGATAGTACACACCCAAGCAACCAATTTTTATCAAAGAATGCATGGTCTAAAACAAAGAGCTAAGGTACTGGCGCATTAGGACAGTTGTTTGATGCAAACGTGAAAGCTCCATTCCTGTTGCGAGTTACTGCGCTGCGTCACTTGTCGCCAAGCTTTTGGCCGCTGCAGGGAAAGTTCGCGATATGCCCTATCTTTTCTTCGCCGTTGAACTGCGTGCATAACTGCATAGCCGCTGCCGGCCACTATTTTGAACACTTATTGTAATCACATGCTGTTAAATTTGTTTTTATAACTTAACTTCATCGTTCTTTGTGCGTTTTTGCCTCATATAAGAACATGAACTTAGACGCCCTCTAGCGGTTTTACGTTTTGTTTTCGACCATGCATTCTTTGATAAAAAATTGTTTGCTTGGGTGTATACTATCACTTCATAAAATTTTACCCATCTTTTTAGAATCACCCTGTATTATCCGTCTTAAGTTGGTATTTGAGATGCGAGGACAATTTTTTTGTGTAACAATTACGTATGCAACTTTTCTGGATATCTCAATAGAAATTAATTGTTACACGCTTCAAAATCAAGCTAAACATTTCATAAAACTTACAAAGAGCGATTTTTTAAAAATAGACTGAAACGTGTTCACTTTAAATGTCCCTCTAAAATAAAAACGAAATGTTAAGAATAGTAGTAGTATCATTTGCTAGAATATTGTTTTTTAATTGTTTTATCACAAAATTAGGTTGAAAAGCTAGCTGTTAACTGATCGAGCTTTGACAATAAATAAAATGAATTCATGACCTAAAGCATAAAATTTTATGAGTATGTATAATTTATCTATATATTTCCTGTCGTCGTTTGATTGCCGTTTCTTTCCTTCTTTTTTTTCCATCGCTTCCTTTTTTCATTTGGATGTTGTCAGTCGCTCTAATGCGGGAAGTGCACACGGAGCTTGAAGAGGTTCGGAAAGAGGAGCAAGCCTTGCAAACATTCGACGAACCCGAAGGAAGTCGGGCTTTTGCAAACGCTAGTAAGTATTACAATTTTTTTTCTTCAATAACTCCCCCGTCCTCACAACAATATTTAATGATAGGATATATTTAAAGTTTAAATATAGATATTTTATTTTATAAAAAAAAATATATGGTGCATTGAGAATCTAAACCTGAAAAAATAAGGAAGAAAATAAAACCTTAGAGAAGGACAAAAAAACATTTTAGGTAGATTTTTTTTAAAGTTATATCGTAACAAACAAGTGTTTGAATTTCATTTTTGGTGTAATATTTCGACGTAATAAGTTTTTTCGTAATATTTTAATTTCGTAATTATTTATTTTTAGAATTACTGGATCCATTTTTGTGATCATTGGATTCATTTTTATGATAATTAAAACCATTTTTATGATAATTAAAACCATTTTTTATGATCACTGGATTCATTTTCACTATAATTAGATCCATTTTTATGATCACTGGATTTCTTTTAGTAATCAAAAACTACGTACATTCAACTGGATTTATTTTTATTATCGTTAAATTTGTAACAATTTACCAGTGAAATTTTTTCGCTATAATTTCAAAATCAATTACTATACTCCTTTGCAAGTTAAGAAAAGACCATTGCGGTATAGAATTTAAGTAATCATCCGTGACTGCAGATAGTTCCATCTTATTTCGTTATCAAATTACACAAATATACTTTGAAAACAATTTAAAAGTTTTTAAAAGATAAACCAGTCATACAGAAATTTGATTCATGCTATCTTTTACGATATATATCACAAAATTATTTTTAAAAAAAGATTATAGTTTCGAAATTTTACTGGAACCCTAGACTTGGCGACATATTTCAATAAATAAGGAGAACGTTCGTTCTTTTGAAAAGAAACTAAGAAACTCTAAGAAACTATATGATGTTGCAAGAGCATTGGATTTGATTGGTCCACTAAAAGTAGCGCGTCTTATGCTGACATGCCCTTAACATACAGATATGCGAGATAAGAAATTTTTACTTCTGTTTTACAGTAGGAGAAAATCGTCTGCAGGAAACAATATTTATTATTCTTTCATCAGTTTTCTTAATGCGAATAGAAAGACGTATATTTGTTACCATTTTTAGATATCATTTTCATTTAATCTTATTACTTGCTAATTGAGTGTTAAATAAGTTTTGTTTTTCTCATTTCACATGATTTTAGAAAGCAAGCAAAAAGCAGGCAGTGCAGCGTCGTTTCAAGAGTTGGCGATGTTGATGCATAGTCGCGCTAGGAGCTTAGCATCCATTTGGCGTACACTTAGATGCAAACAGGCTCCTTCTACAGAAATAATGTTTTTTTTTTCTTAACTTGCAACAGTGTACAGAAAGTAATTTCAGGAATGTAATTTCACTTATATTAAAAAACCGCTATCCAAAATAATTTCATTCCTTGCTTGCATTTTTAAAAGCAATTTCTGTTAGAAGTTCTTTAAAAAAATTAAAAAAAACATAATAATAAAGTAGATAAAGGTTGCGTTCCATAAAGTATATTAGAAATTATAAATAAATAGCTTATACACTAAAATATTAATACTCTTGGTGGCTATTACAACGTCAGATTATAATTTGAGTACCGATGTATGATACATCATTAAACTCATTAGAATTATAATTTAAAAATACAGCAATTCCGATCATCTATTTTTGAGTGACGAGACAACTACGGATAAGTGAGTTCAAAGATTGATTTGCAAATTGGTCCACCAAATATTACATGTGTGTTAATGAGTGTTTCTTAGTTTTGAAACATTTTTTTAAAAATTTGGCGTTGTGTTTCTTCTCTTTATACAAAAACATCATCGTCAAAAATATGAAAAAAGGAAGAAATAAACTTTAGATTTACAGTCTAAGTAAAGAAAGACAGAAAGAATCTTAAGCAGATAAAATATTGCAAAACGGAATCTCACGCATCGTAAAATATCGAATGAATAAAATATCACATTACAAAAGTTAAACAATAAAAAACCATTAAACACTATTTACACTACAATAAACACTATCGATACTACGAAATGTTGTTGTACAGAATCTCGCGGGAATAAATTATTGCAGAATAGAATTTCTTATGAGCAAAATATCGTAGTGAAGAATTTCTTATGAACAAAATATCGTAGTGAAGAATTTCATGCGAGAAAAATATCGTAGTAGAGAAATCTCGCATATACAAAACATTGTGGTTACAAATTTTACAAGAATAACAAAAGAAGACAAGATCTTCTATAAACATGATGCTAGTAGCATTTGCTGCGTCATTATATATACATTAGAGTTTGCTCTACTATTGGTAACAGGCCGTAAAAATGGATAATCCACTCGCGGATAATCAGGAACGGATCACACGTAATAGAAAGAGCCACTGTTCATTTTCAACTCAAACATGAACAGTGGCTCTTTCCATTACACTGTTCAACACTGTTCATGTTCATTTTCAATTTAACTGTTTCATTTCCAATTCAAACATTGGCCTAAAAAGCACCTAGAAAAGAAATTCAACTCATTCTAATAACGAGTTTTGTTTTTGCTGATTTCAATGTGAAGAAGAAAATCTCAGTTCCTTACATAGAAAAGGAGATCTTTCTATTGAATGAGAGAAATGTTATGTGTTTTGTCTATAAGGTCGGTTAATAGATAACTTATCTACGTCACGAAATGAAAAAAAGATCAAGGGCTATATATATAGGCTGTTGTTTTGATTTGCAGGGTCGACAACTACTGGTCCTAAGGCAAGCGCTCTTCCTTTGCCGGGATCTACCCGGCAGCCTCCTCACCTTGCCGCCAGGGGAGAGAGCACTCCCCTCTTACCTAGGGCTTCAATGGAGAGCACTGATTCACGCATTTATCTCACGTCATCCGAGGTAGGATTCATCAATATGATTCATTTTAAAACTATCATAGTTGGCAACTAAATTCCCATCTTTTCCTTAAATTTTAAAATTTTCATGTCATTAAATATTTTTTTTTCTTTTCTTTTTTTTCTTTTTTGCTTTTAAATCTTTCGAAAGAGAATTCTGTAAATACTAATTCTATTCCACTGGATTCTATATTTTTCTTTCGAATTCCTGTTAATTTTAAGAAAACTAAAATGAAATGTCAAGTGAGAAAGAAAAGTAGCTTTTCTTTTTGCTTTTCATCAAGATCTTAAAGTCGCGATAGCTGCTCGGGACATTTATGCTGTGCATCGAGAGGGGCTATAATTAAAGGATCCGTTAGAGAGAGGCTATAACTGAAAGAACCACTCGCGATTGGTAAAGTTTAATATTGTAAATTTTGACCACAAAACGCAACTCTTTCTGGCCGTCCAGTTGAGTTCGATGAAGAGCGATTAAACCAACTAATGCTCGGAAGTTCACGTCAAATGAGAATGAAACTAGCAGAGAAAATTAAATACTCCCTCACTTTAAACTTTTAAAAAATTACAAAAAAGAAAAACGGTGGGAACATAGTTGCCAACCTAATATCATAATCCAATTTAATTTTAATTAAACGATATGTATTTTAATTCATTTTAATTTTCGATTTACTCAGATTATGTATTTAAAATTTCTAAAAAAATATTTCCGTTACTTAATTTTTGTTTACATGTGGAAATTATTTCATCTTATAATATCCTTTTAAGTATCTCAGCTTAAATTGGTACTCTTGTTTTGTAACCGCACTCATGAAAATAGAAGGAAATAAAACTGAGTGACCTTACAAAACATTTTTAATTCTATATTTATTTTACGACTTTGATTTTTCTTTATGATAAAGAAATTGTATGGAAGTTATTCTGTTATAAATGGAATTTCTTGTTATAAAACGGGAACAAACGTTGCCTTACCATGCAACGAACTTTAAATATTAAATTTTTATCCCTGTACTTTGATGTCCAACTGAGAAAGGAAGAAAACTTTGTCAGGTACCTGCATGTTGGAAGGAAACAATAAAACCTCCTTCGAATTAGTTCAACTCTAATGTAATACGTGCATTGTTATATTTTTTAGATTATTTTTATCTTTAGTTTCCTCTGTTTGACAGTAAAAATAATCTGAAAGTGAACTATACATCGTTGCAAGTTGAGAAAAGACATTGCAGCATAAGATTCAAATAATCTTCCACCACTGCCGTTTTATTTCGTTATCAAATTATACAAATGCGCTTTCAAAACAATAAAAAAGCTTTTAAGCACATCTGACAAAAATTTAATTACTGCCATTTTTTTACGATATATATATATCACAGAATTGCTTAAAAAAAGGTCTAGTTTCATAGTATTACTCGAATCCTAGACTTGACGACATATTTAGATAAATAAGGAAAACATTTGACCTTGAAAAGGAAACAACTATATGACGTTGCAAGAGCATTAGGTTCGATTGGGTCACTAAACATTGCGTGTCTTATGCTGACATGAAATTGGCCTATTTCCCATTGGCTTCAAAAATGCCAGAATTGCTACTCTCTTATCGTTATTCAGTGGGCACCTGTGGCTAAGCAACGGCGGTGGAGTAGCGTCGCAAACTTCATACAACCACAAACCCGTTTATAGGGCTGGTTGCATTCACACCGTCACACTGAAGAAAGGACAGAGAAGGAGAGAAAAAGTTACATCCATACCTACAGTGGGATTCGAACCCACGACCACTGGCCCCGTAGTCCAGTACAGTAACCACTAGACCAGTGATCGACTTAAATTAGCATATTGGAAACGAATTAGAATAAAGCTTTTTATATATAATCATTCTTTTAATGTGAGAAATCAATTTGTGTGTACAATGAGATTAGATTGTATTAATTTTTATAATTTTAAAATAGCAAAAATGAAAGTCAACTATAGCAATAATTTATGAGATAGTGCTTCTAGATGTTTTTTTAAGGATTTCAAAAAGTTGAATTTTGAAAAGTTGAAATAGTACACCTTGAAATCCACATCTGAAATTTTTTTTCTGGAAACAGAATGCACAAATATGTTTCGAAAATATTATTTCACGTAAATTCGGAATATTTTCTATATTACTTTCTGTTATCATATGTAAATAAAAATTAAAATAATAACTATAGTAATCTCTTTATTAGTGCACCGAATGTTTAATGCTGTTCGAAATAGATTTAACATAAATAGCTTTCATGAACATAAATAGCATTCATTCACAGCATCTTTAATTCAAAATTATTCAACATCAAATCTCAAAATATACAACAAAATAAAATTCCATTTTATCTCGAAAAAAATAGCTGCCGTTCTCAAAAATATGAAACAAAAATAAAGAACGACTGATTTTCCTTTTTTGTTCTTTCTTTTCGTTACCGCACTTCATAAAAGATAAAAGCAAAGAATGATGCAGTGTAAAACCCCGAAACAAATTCGTAACGGAACGATTTTACCCCTTGACCTTTAGGACCCCGGCCCTTGCGCAGGATGCGCCGCCGTGGGACCTCCCGCCCCAATCGATGCTGTACGTCCTGAGCGCTGGAAAAGCAATGGCATTCCATCTCTTCTGCTAGAAATTCTGCTCCTTTTCTCCGCAATCAAAGTGTGTTTGCTCGCAGTTGCTGATCACACAATGGGGAAGAGAAAATGTTATTTCGAAAGGCCGACAACACTTCGTGTGGCCCTGCACGAGATAGAAGAGCCATCTGGTAGAGATTTCAGATATCACTGGAAGTGCAAGTGTAAGAAATAATTCATGACGTAATTTTCAAAGGATTGATTAAGTTTGAAAAGTGATATTCATAGAAAGTGCATAGGAATTTCCCGGACAAAATAAAAATAAAAAAACGTTTTGGTGACACGCTTGTTTTTTTTTATTATTTTTTTTTATTTTCTTTTTTCTTTATTTATTTTTAATATGTGCCTAACATTAACGAAGAAAGTGCTCACTTGTTTTTTTAAATACATATTTTTGTACACGTTATTTTTTATTATTTCATAAAAGAATATTTAAATTGATATATTTCCATTCAAATAAACGTCCAATTGTTTCTGGCAAATTTATCATTAAGTGGAGAAATTATTATTAATTGTTATTACTTCGAATTTGACTTATTTACACTGTAAAGATTTTTTTTTCCTATTTTATTGTGAAGATAGTCGTCTCTTCAAAACTAAACTTAAAATATTTCGGTAGAGTATTTAAATTAAAGGTTACATTCATGCTTTTGGGAAGGTCTTTAAAGGACTAAAACTGTTTTAAAACAGTTTTAAAATTTTCGAAGCAAAAATATTTAACGATTTTCAATAACAAATTATGATTTATTCATTCATTAATTATATTTATTACCATGAGTGACCAAAGTTGGTGGCTGTTAATTTCCACCGGTGAATGTCGATAATCACCTAGTCGCTTCGGTAAATGTCCGAAATATACTAGGTATAGTTAAGAGCCACTGCCCAGTATACCCTACACTGATAAATTTTTAAGGTTCAGTGCCACTGCCTTGTATACATTTGCCCAGTATACCCTGCATCAATGTTGCTTTAAGGTCAAGTGTCACTGCCCAGTATGCATTTAACTGGTACACCGAACACTGATGTTTCTCCTAATCTATCCTCAGCAGATATTAGAATATCGAATAAATATAATATAATCAACGAATAAATTAACATGAAATCGACTATGTGATTGTTGACATTCACCGATGAAAGTCGACATTTTCTTGATTTCGGTCATGCACGGTAACATTTATAATTTGAAACACGCTAAGAAAGAACCTTTTTCAGAACCTTTTGCAGCGAAACAATATGTAACATTAAGTTGAACACCCAAGACAGACAAAGCAGCCCTCTACAGTCAAGCAAAATGTAGGAGATTTTCATGGTTTTTCTCTCCACGTGACACAAATGCGAGTTAATTTCATCAAAAATGTTAAGGCTAGTTGTTTCCAATGCTTGATCCAGAAGTTTCTTTATTTTCTGGGTTGGGTTCAAAATTACAAGGCTATGAAGTTGAGCAATGATAATCGTAAATTCAGGTTTGGGTCGAGTGTGCAAACGCCCGCAATCAACTACTTAGGAACGAATCTCAAAGCTTTGGTCGTAGTACACGAAAGTTAAATAAGATACCATGAGTTAATATTGTCTCTGCTAAGCTTAAGGATTATTTTCCAACAAATTTCAAACCAGTTCATGACGGCAGCTAATGATCTTAAAACTTTTGCACACTTCCCGTTTATCACGCGTATATCTTGCCACCTTGTTTTTTTTTTTTTTTTTTTTTTTTTTTTTNTTTTTTTTTTTTTTTTTTTTTTTTGGTCACTCATTAACCCTCTGTAATCACATATACGTTGTCGTGCGATTTTCTCCTCTCTGTCCAATGTATCATTGAATAAAACGAGCCTCTCCAGTGATCCAAGATCACATGGACGGCAGTCTCGTCTTACATCTCGTAATAGTACGTATATGTATTCTTTAGTACGCATACTCGCGGAATATGCTAGTCTGGTGAAGCGCTTCTTTTTCTATCTGTCGGTTCTAAAGGGGATTATTCTCTGAATTGCATACCTATTACTCTTTGCTGGCACAAATAGATTTGGGTGGTCAAAATAAAATCCTTATTTCAGAATTTGTAATGACCTTTGACCTCGGTGTTAGAGTCAACCACAAGAGTTTATGCTCTAATTGTTGCTAGTGCTCAGTCTGCACGTTGCTGGGTGGTGGATACCTCACTGAAGTCGATCCGGCAATTTTCCCGATATCAGCATATGGCGATAGACGCTGTCACCCGGTAGCTTTTCATTCGGTGCTTTTGTGTACTCGAAGATCTCTTCTGTCCACTGGCTAAATTGTGGTGCTTTGTTCCTGTGTGACTCGGCACCTTGTCCAAATGAGTCTTTTGGTGCCGCAGTGGTGATTGCTGTCGTTGTAGCGAGACTTCTTATAATTGTCGAATGGGCCGAATAGACCAGGGCACGTCTTGAAATACTTATGTTCTAATAATGAGTGTGGAAGTTGACGACGAGGTTGAGAAATCATGGCTTAGAACCCCTTTGCCATCAAGCAAACCATGGGTGGTTTCGTGGTTTTCCTCTCCATATAACGCAAACACGGATTAGTTCTATCAAAAAAATTTCTCCACGAAGGCTATTTTCTCCCAATACTTGATCCAGGAGCTCCCTTGTCTTCTGGATTGGGTTCAAAATTACGAAGCTAGAGATTTGAACATAAGTAATCAGCTGTTTGGAAAAAATTGGACCAGCTGCTCAATGACAGTCATAAAATAAAATTAAAATGTCAGAGCAGCGATTGCTCAAGATATAGAGCGTTCGCCTTCCAATGCAATACACCGGGTTCGAATCCCAGCGATGGAGGGTCTATACGAATTTCGGAACCTGGCTCACACCGACCACAGTGCTGACGTAAAATATGTTCAATGTTAGATGGATCATGAGTTAGAGTCCCCTTGCCTTCAGACAAACCGTGGGAGATTTTCGTGATTTTAATCCCCATGTAATGCAAATGCTGGTTAATTCCATCAAAAAGTCCTCCTTGAAGGCAAAATTTCTCCCAATACTTAATCTTGAATTTCCCTTGTCGTCTGAATTGTTTTCAAAATTACAAGACTACGGCTTTGAGCATTGGCAGTGGTAAACTCAAAATTGGATTGGCAATTCAAATACGGTTATAAAATAAAATTTAAATTAAATTAAAATGTCAATGCCGTGGTTTACTTTCAGAACAAAAAAATATTACCTAACGTAACTCTATAGTACCAGACTCTTCTTAAAGTACCAGACGACGTTTAGTCTTAAACTTGGTTAATAACAAGGAAAAAAAACATGGTTAATATATTTTCATAACATATCTTGAAAATTTCAGCAAAATCAAGTATTGAACCCTGGCTGATTTGTCCAATTTTTTAAAACAATGGCTCGTAAAACGAAATTAATTTTTTCTTGCAATCTTTCTTCATCCTTATATAAAGATTATTTATTTGTTTAAAAAAATCGATGACACAATTTCATTTTGTATTAAAGTAAAACGATTTTTACTCTTTAAAAAAGTTGGATGTCCTTTCTTGTTTGTAGTTTTAAATTAACAATTCTGTCAAAAGTTATTTTAGTTTAAAAAAAAGAAAAGTTCGAAATAATTGTTTTCCCTTAAAGACAAGACGGATTACTTCTATTGAATTAGGAAATGCCGAGAAGACAGCATAGATTAAAGTTTCAAAGTGATAAGGAATTACAACATCTGTTATTCTAGACAAGAGAATGGTTTTTATTGTTCATTTTTCCTGAGTAAGGCTTCATGATAGGGAAATGGCAAGTGGTGTCATTCTTTAATTCAAGTAAACCATTTGTTGAGACTTTTAATAATGAATTACATTTTTTTTATCCTTCTTGGTGCAATAATAAACGAATTTGAAATTATCTTTTTTAAGTAAATATTCATTTTTAAGTAATAACATTACGACGACAAATTACCCAATTCTGTCAGAAAAATATCAGAATTCAAAACATTTTAAGAAATAATAGGAATATTGTTTGAAGTGATGATATATTTTAGTGGCGTGTTTTATGCGTTAACTGGGAAAACTTCTTTGGCAAATAAAAAATTTTGTAGAAAAATATTGGTAATTAAAAAGTTTGTTGTTTAAAACTAAAAACATTTTCTCTAAAAACAGTAAAAAATAGACTCATTTTTGAAGAATAATGCTTCTTTTATTTGTGATAAAATTCTTATGTTAAAAAATAGGCATCAGACAAGAGTATTCGGTCGAAGATAAACCATTTTCGAAATTAACGTTCTTTTTATCTGATAAGCCTAAGTTTAATTCAGCAAAAGTTTATCTTTGAATCTGATTTTCTAACTTAAAATATCGCCTGCATGAATTAATTAGCATATTTAAGATTAAGCCTTCGAACAAATAAGATCTTATCTTCGCTCGTAAAAATCTGATCACTAAATCAAAAGCTATTCTAGATGTTCGCATTTTTTAATTAGCGCACTGTACAGCCCGTATGCAAAAATTTTAAGAAACGAACCACCCTGAGTAATTTTGGGACGGGTTTTTACGTTCCAGTACTCAATCTTAATAGTTCGATGGAGTGACCAAAAATATGCTGATTAGTTAGTGCAGACGATATTTTTAAATACGAAATCAGATTCTCTGAATAAATTTACCTTTTTTATGGTGGATTCAGTTTTTTTGAGTCCCAAAATACAGAGGGTTGCTGCTGTCTGGGAAATATGGTCCATAAAATTATTTAAATCATTTCAAAGAATATAATTTAATATGGCAGAGTTTGAGCAAAATGGGTCAAATAGTTCCTGAGAAATCGAGTTTTAAAATAATTGTGCATATAAATTTGATTTCTCCGGAACTATTCGACCGATTTTGCTCAAATTTTGTATTTTGTCCATATAAAATTTACATTCTTCAAAATAATGTAAACAATTGCATACCTTACAATTAAAAAAAAATTTCGACTATTTTTAAATAAAATAATGAAAAATAACAAACACTCACTAAAAGTTATTTTTGCATTGGAATTAGCTTTGGCTAAACGGATTTCATAATTGCAAGCAAGCTTTTTTCAACTCATTTAAAAATTTCTCGAAATATGACAAAAATTACAAAAAGTAGAATTAACTTTAAGATCTGATTTCGTAACTTCAAATCTCGTCTGCGCTAATTAATTTGCAAGTTTGAGGTCACATTAAGGTTTAGGTCCTGGAACTTGAAGATCTAATGATTAAATCAAAAGTTATTTAGGGTGCAGGGAGATCCGTTTATTTATTTATATATTTTCCATATTTATCCATTACATCCATATTTACATCATCAATCAACATTTGAGTTGGATATGCATTCTATAAACTCGTGAAAAATATTCCTAGTTTTCCAACATTTCTTTTTTCTCCTTTCGTATAGGAGCTCCAAGCAATCTTTCTCTGAAGATAAAAGTCAGAACATTCTACAGTGCATTCTTAAATCCCTCATTGCATAAATATTTTATTGCCGAATGGGCAACGGGCTCAGAGCCAAGCGGCCCCTTTAGAGTATTTGGCACATGATTTCTTATTCCATACAAAGAAAAGCCTCTTTCACGAAATCGAATTAAATAAATGAATGCATTTCTTAATTGAGGAAAGAGTTGATGCTTTCTCAGGGAATACTTTAAGAAAAATACAAATCTCGAATAAAATATTTCAGAAAGCAAGTGTTAGCTATGCTGCAAATACATGTGAGCTTATATTTTTGAAAATGGAATAAATCCAGTTATGAAAAAACTGAGTTAACTCTTTGACGCAGAATTTTTATTAAACGTATTTTTCAGACTTTTTAACTATTTTGTATTAATTTTGGTTAAAATAAATTTAAAATGTTATATTTAGCATTTTAATAATTTCTGATTATGAAATACAGCATGAAACACAAATTTCTTTTTCTGCGTTAATGATCCAAATTCAACTCACTTACAAAAAATGTTTCAAATTTGCAAGTTAATTAGATTTTAGAGAAACAGTTATTTATCATTGAAAGTTCTTTAATTTAAAAAATCATTTATTGATAAATTTTTGAATATGAATGAAAAAATTTTTACTTTTTTTTCTATTATGTACTTTAGTACAAATATAATTTCCATGATCAAAGACGTTTCAGTAAGTATAAGACTTTTTTATAATAAAAAAAATACCAAAATATATTTTGCTTGTAATTAGAGCGTAAGAAAAAATATATATAGAAAAGGGAAACCGGATTCCCAATTGCGACGAGGAGCAATTTTAGTAAAAAATCCATCTTTCATTTATATTTATGATCATGCATTCAAAGGAACACAATTTGTTTCTAAAATAATCAAATGAAATTTTAGTTAAAAATGTTTTCCCAAAAATACTTTTTTTTGAAAAGAGAATAAGTACGTTTCTTTTAACCAAAGTTAAAACAACTTTGCAATTTGTTTTCTCATATTCCTTGGAAATAATTGTTTATTTGGCAACACTGTTTAAGAAAATAATAATAACACAAAATCTAATTTTTTGAAAACCCGTTATAATTCAAAGCTTTCTTTAAGAATTAACAAAACCTACTTCAAGAATTGAATTTTAAATATACGACTCTTTAAAAATTTGGTTTCTCAGGAACTATTCGACCGATTCCATTAACATTTTGAAATTTAAAACGTAAAATTAAGTTCTTTAAAATAATATAAAAAATTTTATAACTTACAATTCAAAATTTTAGCAAATAGAGTAATAAAAAATAATAAAGCTTTTATAACTTTTTTTTGACTGGAACCATCTTTGGCTAAACGAATTTTAGAATTGTGTGCAAAGAATTTTCAATTCGCTTGCAAAGTTCTTGAAATATGGCGAAATACGCAAAAAGTAAAATTATCATAAAGAAGTTCAAACTTTGGATCGCTTCCTGATCAAACTGAGGAGATTTTATTTCCCAGATTGCGGCTACCCCTTATAATTTGGGGATCAGAAAAGCAAATCCAGTGAAAGAAAGGAAACGTTTATTCTAAAAATTATGTTTATTCTGTTTTTTTTGTCTCATTTCGTAACTTAATATATCGTCTGCACTAACTAATTAGTATATTTGAGGTCAGCCGCTTGAACCATTAAGATTGGGTCCGGAAACGTGAAGATCCGATCATTAGTTCGAAAGTTATTTAGGATGGTCCGTTTTGACGGGCTGTATTTCCGGAATACGATAGAATGACGCATGAGTGAGCGCGACTTGTTTAAATTGAGTGGGTAAGAGGCACTGTCAATTCTTGTATGTATACTTTTTCAAATTTAAGAATATTTCATAACATTTTAATTTATTTATTTTTCGTATTTATCTATTTTTTATTACTAACTCTAAATTTAGTAGATGAGAGACGGTGAAATTTCTTGTCTATATATTTTTTCACCAAATTCAAGAACATAATTAACTTTAAATTTATTTAGTAAGAAGCTCTAAAGTTACCTTTTTTGCGTGTATTTTTGAACCAAATTAAAAAGAATACAATTTTATATAATACAATATTGACAGATATGCAAATTATTTTTCTTTTCTGTATCTCGAACTCCTAACGAGGTACTAATCTATATTTATTTGATAAAGAGGCACTAAAGTTACTCTATTATGAATCATTGTACTAAATCAAGGATAGTCGGCAACTTACTTTTTCGTATCTCCTGCCTTTTTTAGACAATTTAATGAACTCTAAATTTAAACGGTGAGAAGATCTGAAGTCATTTTTGAACGTTAACGTAAAATAGATTTTTGCTATTGTTTGAAACTTACATTTTTAACTGAAATTTTGTAAATTTAAAATGTAGTTGTGACGTAACCAGTCACCTTGTATGATAATCAGAAATTTTATACGTATTATGAAAGTAGACATATCTGTTTGCATTTACTCAAAAATAGTTATGATATTTTTTATTAAAAGTTTAGGAATTTAAAAAGTTCTTCCACCCCCACCCTCTTGAATTTTAAATAAAATTTTTGATTTTCGCTGTCCTGATTATTTTTGTGGGTGTGCTTAAAAATATATATAGTGATAGGGTATTATTTTATGGCACCATTCCTTCCAGAAAAGTGAAAATATGTAGGTCGCTTCATTATATTAGGAGGTGATCATTTTTAGAATTTCTATAGAATTTTCCTATAGCATTGAAGCAATAAAATGACGCGTTTTGTGGATTTGGGTAAGCAATTTAAAACTAACATTTCTAAGTTTATATATTTTTTTAAAAAATTTTATTTCATTGCAAATTAAACGGATGAAACCTATTTGGGGGATGCTAAAAATTATCATGACGTAAATTGTACAAAAGAGAGATATTTATCAAAAATCCAAAAACGGACCAATGTATACACTATCTTTCAAAAACTATTGATGGCAGAATAGTATTCGTATAATTTTGTCAGAAACAAATAGATAGAAAAACTATATTACCGAATTCAATCTATATCTCAAATCCTGATTGCACGGTAAAAAATTCCGGGTGAAATTACTGTGACAAGTAGTACACCCTGAGTACAACAACCGTAAAATTTTACCGTAAGACCCATTTTTACCTTAGCATTTTATACTGTAATTTTTTCAGTCACATTTATTTATCTTCAGTGATTCCGGGATTTTACTGTAAATAATACTGTAAAAATGACGGTACATCAGATTTTAAGCTCCGTTAAATTTTGGGGTGAATATGGATTTTACACAAAAAGTACCAGCTCTCTGAATGCCGGTACATTTGACAAAAATTTTATACAGAAATTTTTTATAGTGACCGTCTTGTATTTTACACGCATTGACTAAAGAGAGTAAACATGTCATTAATTTATTAAAATCAAATCGAGAGACTTAAAAGCAGAATTTTCCCACCCTTTCTCCAACCTTGCGATAGTTGAGTTCGACCAAGAAGAGAGATCATTGAAATCTTTCCTTTTCCTCGTTTTCTTTTCTTTACATCATTTAATTCAAAAAGAAGAAAAAGGTCATCCTGAACAAGTAAATTATACATATTATACTACTTAAATAAAAACAACGATTATCAAGACATTCATCATTTCGTCCTTATAGTAAATTGCACTTCCAGAATGGAGGATAATGTAACAGGAACAAAAGTTAAAGAATTTCCGCTGTTCTGTCCAGGCGGCTATAATATTTCCTGTCAAGGGAATATAGGTCATGTTAAATAACGCAAAGGACACAAAATTTCAGTCTTTTTGTTTGGAAAATGTGTCGCCTAGCAACTGAAGTTTTCGTGTCATAATGATGCCCAATTATTCTTCCACATTCCATCACACACACCGGATTATACAACTGAAATCACATCCAAAGTATCATTAAATTATTTCTTTTTATTATTATTGGGTTGATTCTTAGAATCCGTAGAACTGACTTAAAATTTGTAAGATGTTTTAAGAGTTATGTTTGCCAAAAATTTCAGAAATTTAAGATTCATGTCGTCGACGAACTTTATAAGAATATTCTTTCCTCAACTCAAAGTAATTTCGTCACGTATTCATTCTTAGCTGTAACCGGAGTGATCACTTTATTTTCTGTGGCCCAGAGAAAATTTTCCAGAATTTAAATAATCTACGAAGCATAATGCAGATCAAAACTTGAAACTTTGACAACAATTAAGTAAAAGTTTAAATCACAGAAAAAAACGTTTTGAGTAAATTTATAATTCAAATACAAAAGTAAACAAAGAAGTAATTCAACAGAATGAATTATTGCAATTTTTTTCTGTAAATACTTTAAGAAATTATTTTTTCTAACCAAAAGTGCCAATTTTGGATATGCATGATGTTAACTGTGCCAATGTAACAGTAAAAAAATCATATAAAATTTAAGAGTAAATCATGAAATTGAGATCGTAAAATCCAAATACGATGGTTGTTTGATAATTCTAGACAAATGCAATAATAGATAAATAGTATTTTACTGTTTGGAAGAATTTAATAGTTTTGATACTAAGTACAAAAAATTTAAAATGAAAAGTAATGTATAAAACCGCGCTATTACTTTAACAGGCAATAAATCAAATTAAGTGTTATAATTTTGTTTATCCATCCTTTAAATAATTTTTGTAATTTAAGTATTTTTTTTACGTATTTATAAAATATTTCGGCAACAAAATGCTATTTTCCTACACGTAAAATATAGGTTATTCCCATAAATCTATAAATCGATTAAATTTTTTCCATAAATCTACTTTGAGAAAAAAAGTATGGTAAAAACTACAAGAATATGGTGAAATTTACCCTGTTTCTGGCTCTATGAAAACACCGAAAAAGTAGGTAACTTTAACCAAAGCGCTTTGGTAAGGATTTCGGTAAAATTAACAATAAGATATGGTTCCATAATTTTATTATGTTTTATAATCGTCATTGAACAGACGACCCAATTTTGAGTTTGCGATTACGAATGGTAAACTCCTTGGCCCTGTGATTTAAAACCCAAACCAGAAGACGAGGAAACTACTGAATAGTGGGAGTAATTTCCCTTTGTGGAGGTCTTTTTGATGGAACTAACCCGCATTTGCGTTATATAGAGAGGAAAACTACGGAAACCTGTCACAGTTTGCCCGAAGACAAGGAAGTTCTAACCCATGATTCGGGAACCAATGAAGATATTTCACGTCAGCATTGTGGTCGGTACAAACAGGGGGCAGAATTCGTATCGTCCACCCATCGCTGGGATTCAAACCTGGTTCACCACATTAGGGAACGAGCGCTCTTCCCCCTGAGCCACCACGACTCATGGTTTTATAATTGGTAAAAAATTTGGAAAAAAATTGATAAAATTCAAGCGGATCCGAGGGAAAAGATTTGGCGGCAAAAAAAAAATAGTTGAAAATGTGCAAAAGTTGTCAATATGGTTTAAGATGTAGCTACTGGAAGAGAAAAATTTATAGTCAAAACTACCGGAATATATTGAAATTTACTATGTTTTTGTCTCTTTGGAAACATCAAAAAGCTCGGTAATTTTTACCGAAGAGCTTGGTAATAACTTAGAGGAAATTAACAATAAAATGAGGTTTTATGTTATATGATAAAATTTGTTAAATATGGTAAAACTTGGTAATTCTTTTATGGTACCTTTAAGACTATGACTCTGAAAACATTTATTTGCCTTTTCAGCTCTATTTAGCCTTTTCAATTTTGTATTTTTTTACTAATTATATTATATTATATTATATTATATTATATTATATTACATTACATTACATTACATTACATTACATTACATTACATTACATTACATTACATTACATTATATTATATTATATTATATTATATTATATTATATTATATTATATTATAAAGTATCGAACTGGGTGAAAATTGGCAAATTACGACGAAACTTTCGATTTTAATATTTAAAATAGCTTCAATAAGTTGTAATCGTAATATTTCAAAATAGCTTCAATTTAGAAAAGAAAGGAAAAAAGAATGAGAACTACGTGATGATTAGTGTTAATATACGAGTACCTCAAAGACGCAATGCGTCTTTATTTAATATCTAAGATGACACTAAAAAAAGTATATTTGCATTTCAAGATTTTTTATTTAATTTTTTTTATTTTATAAAAAAAAAAAAAAAAAAAAAAAAAAAAAAAAAAANAAAAAAAAAAAAAACGCTGAAGATGATTGAAGTAGAAAAAGAAGAAAAAAGAAGAGAAAGAGAACATCCTGCAAATACAACATGATGATGTTTCGATTTTTCCCCCCTCTTGAGCTTCCGCTGAAGATATTATGGAAATACAATAAATCACGGTGTCGTAGTTGCGGTTACGAAACACATCGAAGCAATTCGTGTTCTTTTTCTACCTATTTCACTCCCTCCTCGAAAAGATGCTGGTGGACACAGGTGCTTATGCGCTGCAACAACATAAAGGAAAAAGGTCATCGATTCGATTCAAAAAGAAGAAAGATGTGGCGCGCGCATTATGTGATGTCACAGCTACGTCGATTGCGTTTCCAGTGACGTCACCATTCAATCCTTGCGGGGAGGAAGAGGAGAGAGTGTCTTTTAGATAAGGAATCCTCACAGTTAGCGACCGTCCGGTGATGCGAGAGTGAGAAGAGAAAAAAGGAGTCACTGGCTCTCCCGGAATCTGGAGTAAAGGAGGATATTTATGGGAGATGTCTGGATTTTCACAAAAATTTGTGACGTCATTAATGGAATTCATTTGATTTTGAAATGACTTAATCGTTGTGCTGATTTTAAAGCGAATGTTGATAAATAATATTTGCGTTTTTAACGTGTGGTGAAAATAATTTCATTAACATTAAACTATACTTTAAAATATTTTTGTATATTTATCGTTTTTTACGGTTTTATATTATTTTTCATGATACATTAAGGAATTAATGGTCAGGGTTCTATAAATATGTGAAGTTTAAAACGTGATTTTTTTTAATAACTAAAACAACTACTTAAGATCAAATTAAAATTTATAAATAGTAAGTGATGAAAAGGTTAGGAATATTCACTGCCATTTTCAATTTTATAATGTATATTTTAACATGATGTTATTGTCTTAATCATGTTTTAATACAATACTCCCATACTTTAAAAAGTAGTTTTTAAAGTACTTGTGACTTAAATGCTATTTTTAAAAAAAATGTAATTATTGTAAATTTAATCATTTCTCCAGTGTCGTGGTAGATTTTTAAAACAACTATGAAATCAAAATTTTCACTTTTCCCTCTGGAATATATTTATTTTATAAATATAACAAAAATGCACAGTGTCAATGTTAATAGATAGTAGTTGCTGTTTAACAGATTTACAAATATTTTTATAAACGTAATTAAAATATCTACATTTCGAAATCTTTTCAACAATTAAATATTAGAAAATCTAATCTACAGTTGTGAAATAACCACCCCATTCAACTATTTCATAAAAAGAGTTTATTCAGAATTAAACGGTGAGCAGGAACATATTTTTTCAACATTTCGGATTGATATACCAAAAGAAAAATGATAAGTTTTTGTGCTTTGTTAAATTGATCGTTTATACAAACTATTTCATAATCTAATATTGTGAATATTCAATTACTGAATTATAATAAGAAATCATAGAGACAAAGTACTGTTATCAAAATGGTGATGGCTTTAGATGGTTTAACACGGCTCTGTCCGTTAATTCTATTCGATTGGAGACTTTATGCCGAGAGAGGTTGCCCACGTTTCTTTCACACTCATAGCGATGCTAAAAGAACAGATGATTGTGAATTAGGATTTCTTAAGCAAGTGAGTTTATTCATTATTTAGTATTCGTGACTCTGTTTTTATATTCAGAATATTTCAAATCATTTTTTTTCTCAAAGTAATATATTTTAACTATGAATTGTTTTATTATGCGTTTTGTGGAGGCATTAAGACAGATTACTAAATTTGATAGTCTATAAACTATATTTATGTTTTTATATATAGTTCATAGACTAAATATAAAAACACAAATATAATTTCTGTTTTTATATATAGTCTATAAATTATATATAGACCAATTATAATCCTTATGTAAAGTTTACAAAAAATTAGTATTCATAATATGAGTTAACATATATAAAATAATGTGTTTCGATTAATATGCCAGTAATATGTTTTGAAAATCACATTATTTCTATTCAATTCATTTTTTTAAGTATAATTTAATTCTTTACATAGTAATTATAATAATTATGCAAACATGTAAATATCATTTAAGTATTCATAATATGTCTCTAACTTATTATTATGTTTCAGCATTCAAATTTTTTCTTTTCTATTTATTTTTTTAATTATAATTTGTTTTTGTACATAATAATCATAATTTGTTTTTATACATAATAATAATAACCATTATGAAAGTATGGCAAAATACTTCTAGCATTCATAATATGTCTCTGATTTATTAATATATTTTGATATCCGCAATCTTTCTCTTCAATTTATTTCATTACAATTTATTTTTATTCATAAAAATTATAATCTTTATGCAAAAATGATAAAATACTTTTAGTATTCATCGTATCTCTAATTTATTAGTTGTTTAATTTATTAGCATTGTTTTGATGGTCACAATCTTCCTCTTTAATGTATTTTTATAGTTCGAATTTATTTTTATAGAAAATAAATGTAATCACTATGCAAATATGCCAAAAAAATTTTGGTATTCCCAGTATGTCTCTAATTCATTAGTATGTTTTTATATTCAAAATCTTTCTACTCAATTCATTTTTTATTGCTTTTTGTGAATTATTAGTGATTTTGTTAAACATTTTAAGGTTTATTTAAATTATTACTAACATACGGATACTTTTATTACATATTCATTTTATATGCTAATACTCATATATTTATATTCATGCATATACATGATAATTACAATAATTATGCAAATTCATTATAATGAAGTTTTTAATATTCATTATATGTCCCTTAATTATTCTTTTGTTTTGATTTTCACGTTTTTAATAATCAATACATTTTTCTAAATTATGTAATTGCTTTCTTTTTTTAAACTATCAATAATTTTATGATACATTTTGAAGCGTCTTTAAGTGATTTTGTAGCAAAGAACCAATTGTACTATCTAATATTCTTATATTTATAGTTATGCGCCTGAATGATAATGATAATAATTATACAAATGCATACTAATAATATTGTTATGATTCTTACCATGTATCTAAAATATTAATCTGCTTCTATATTCTCATTATTTCGATTCGAATTATTTTTTAAACAACATAATTCGTGACTTTATTTAAAATGATAATTTGTTTTGTAATACATTTTAAGACATCTTTTACAAAATTCCTAATATTCTGATCAAAAAATATTTATTTCTACAAATCATGTATTGTTATTAAAGAAAAATACACAATAATAATAAATTAAATAAATCAGAATATCACAGATGAGGCTTCAGAATAATAAAATCTCTGAATTCAAGATATTATTGGTGACTTTCTGTTAAAAGGGTCAGTAAATATTGGGATATAAATTAAATTTTACTGCATTTAAATTAATTAATATTACTCCATTAAATTTTTAATTCATTTAAACATTTGATTACTCAAATGAAGTCATTTTAACAATTTTGAAAACATTTTAACTAAATTATATTAACAGTCTATTGATTGCAGTCTAAATGTATAAATATGCAATATTACATATTTAAAATATTTAACATAATTGTTAGAAATGTTAGAAACTTCTCGGAAAAATGGTTAAGTAACAATTTAATTGTTTTTTACCATATTCAAACAAAACAGTCAAATAACTATATAAATAAAATGATATTCAAACTGTTAACTGGGAGAAAACCAGTTTATTAACTGCTATCACCTAATACGGTTAAACAACCAGAATTTTATTACGCACACTAGCCCTAGCTAATGAAGCCACTTAGTTCCTTGCATTTCTGTCAATCTCAAGACCGAGAAAATGGGGGTTCGAGTCCAACGTACACCACAATATGTCCTCCATTACCTTCAACACGTTGAAAAGTTTCTAGTGTATTGCACTCCCATGTTTGTGACCCTGGACTATCATTCACGCAGAGATGAAAGTACCATAAACCTGCTTAACACAAAAAAGTCGAGTCTTTCCCATCTCTTACAATAGGTAAAACAACCAAATAAACTAATTAAACCAGTTTCCACGATAAAACACAATTTGATAAACCACAACTTAATTCCAATGCCCAATACCAGGCAATAACCTAACTGTCCAGTTGAAGTTTTTTACTGTTTCGAAACCATGCTAGTTGCAAATGATTAAAAGTCCATAGAGTTTTGTATTCATGGTTTTTTAATCATACTAGTTGTAAATGGTATTTAAAACCGTAAAGGTAAAAAAAATTCCTTTACCATAAACTTTACGATTAAATGGATGAATAGACTGATGCCAGTTATTTTACAGTAAGTTTAGAATAAAAATTCTAACAGTGTATTAATATACAGTTAGTTTTTCAAAACTCAAATGACATATTATTACCTTATTTAAGCACTTAATTGAAATTGGCTAAGAAGGGAGTTAAGACATGTAAGAAACAATCTGTAAAATTTACTTAAACCATTTAATTAAAAGTGTTTAAGCACCCGTTCAAAATTTTAAATTCTTGTATAAAATATTATTAACATTTATTTTAAACAATAATTGAAGTAATGTAAACAGGTATTTAAACACTTTGAGTATTAAAACTGTATTTTACTTTTATTTTTAAATCTTAAACAAAAATGTATTTACATTAAAGTGAAAGATAAATTTTAAATCGAATGTGAAATATTATTAAAACTTATCTACACCAGCACTCGAAATGTTTAAAAGAAAGTAAATTAACATTCCTTTAAAAATGTTATTTTTTCAAAATATAGAGGAATAAAATAATGAACAAAAGTTTTCGAAAATAATTACACAAACATTTTTACAATAGTTCTCTTCCTTTTATTAAAAAAAATTGATAAATTACACTTGAAAAAACTTTGTGTTGAATACATTGTTCAGCATATTTCTTGTTTGACAAGTCGTTGTATTCATAGAAAACAAAGGAGAGCAATCATTTTAGTGATATAGATTCATGTGATACTAATAACACGTTAAAAAATTATAATATTTTTAAAGTATTCCACTTTTCTATAAATACAATATTTACTTTAAACTTTAATTATATAAACTCTGCTTTGTGGATCTGAAATTAACGTTTAATACAAAGTTTATTTATATATTTATCATTAAGTTTATTTGTCTAAAGCTGCATTTTATTACCTTTAATTACAAATTCCTCATATAATCAAGAAAAATAAATTGAGAACAAATATTGTGAATATGAAATAATGCTAATAAAAAAAATTTTATTAAATTGAATTGAAATAAAAAAAAGCGGTTATCATTAAAATATTTACTTTATTGTTTCTTTTATTTAATTTTTGCCTAAATAATATCAATTTTACTTCATCGACATTTATTTGATAAAAAATATGTTTATATTGTGTTCCTCTTTTTACATTGCTATTTTTTATAATATCATTTTTCATGTTTCGATCAAGTAATAGTAGAAGAAAATCTGCATTTTCTAATTAATATCATATTATTTTGAATGTACCGTAATAATTAATGTATGTATAATATAATATAATATAATATAATATAATATAATATGATATGATATGATATGATATGATATATTAATTGCAGTTCATTGAAATTATTTTAATATTGATTAAAGATTTTATGAAGAACTTTTATTGAATAAAAAATTAATACAATTAGCTCTCTGATATTTAGTCTTATTTTATTATTGTTTATAAACATTTTAACCTATTTAAAGGATGATTACAGTGCTTACTCTTTCGTTTGAAATCATAATGAGGGTTTTTCTTACATAAATTTTGCTTTATCTTCCTCTACGAAGGCTTGAAAAAGGTTCTCATCTTTTCTTCGGGTGGAGCTAACAGGAAAATAGAGATTAGTCTCTGCTTTCCTTACTTTTAGAAACACTATTAAAGAGTACGTGATTTTAATCAGTTGGTTACATCATTAACTGGTTTATCTGGTCTTTATCTGTAGAAGTTTCTGAGAGATAGAATTTTCCTTTATTAATATAGAATATTCACTTTGTAATATATCAGGTCATTTACAGATTAAAATATGCTAAAAAAACGCACAATGTCAATTAAAATGTGAGAAAAGGATACTTTACTCTCAAGAAATATATTTAAATGAAGATTCGGGAATCAAGTGCCCAAATGCCCACTTTTTTTTCTCATTGTACGAGTGTGGAGTAAATTTTCTAAATGCTTGAAAAATAAAATCTCAAACTATGCTAAACATGTTTTAAATATAATAACTACTCAAGACAACTGTAAAATGGACCTAATATGCAACTGTGAAAGGAATGAGTATACAGATAAACTAACCTACTAAATACAGGGTAAAGTTTGTAAATAAGCTAAATACAGTTTATTTATAAAGCATATTTAAATCATATTCGCTTTTGTACCATCACAAGTATAACTTGACTAAGAAAAAATGTATTTATAATCAGTACCTAGCATTTATTTTTGTAATTAAATAGTTAAACTAATTTGCATAGTTAAACTAATTCCTTATATCAAAAAAGTGATTATGGTCACTCTCCCTGGGTTACTTCACATATTTTATTTTAACCGAAAATATTGCAATGGGATACTCTCAACTCGAGAAGGAGACCACTGATACACAACCACCTGACCTATGGCCCCTGCTACAGCCAATCAGGATCGATACCCAGAATGACGTGATTTTCAGATATCCAATTCATATTTGAAATAGAATGACTCGAAATAGAATGAAAAGAACAGTCGCTAACAAAAACAAATGCCACGTTTCAACAGCCAATCAGGAACGATACCCTCGATGACGTCATTTCCAATTAAAATCAATGATCATTATTATTCATTTTAGCGATCAAGCATGTCATAGACTGAAATATATAAAATGGATAAACACGGCTGATTGAAATCTTAATATTAAAAATAAAATGCGAATATAGTCGCTATCTGAAGCTTCCTTTAAATCTGTCAAGCTTCAAAAATAATTTAATAACTCTTTCCGTTTTATTTTTCCTCAACATTTTCTTAGGTTTAGTTATACAGATAAAGCTTTAATAAAAATCTCCAAACCCGAGATTACTTTTTTTTCTAACATAGTAGAGATAATGAAAAAATATTGTTTTATCGATTATCAGGCAGTGTTACAGTATTTCGGGCGTACCTATGATGAAAATTTTCAGTATTTTATTAAAATGAATTGGTTAGGTAGCATGCAACCCCAGTGAAGAACTTATTAAAAAAACGCGGCAAGATTTAAAGCAAAAGAATTTTATCGCTTTCCGAAATTACATTGGAAAATCTTAAGACTCAACTAAAAGAAATTAAAAAATGAAAAATATCGTTATAATTTAAAATGTGTATTTTATTTGATCACTTAAGCAATCGATTGTCTTAAGAGAAATAGTTTTCTTTAGTTTTTTGAATACTCGTATTTTAAACAATGTGAAAAGGGATAGATTTCAATAGTTAAGTAAAAATAGTTTTTAATAGTTTTTTTTAACTTATATAAAGTAATAAGGAAACAAAGATTTTGTTAACTACTCACGAGTATTGAGTTTAAAACAAAATGTCTAAAACTTTTTTTAACAGTGTCAAGAAAAAGTGTTTGATTTTAAACAATATTAAAACAGAAATTTTTAAAACAATATTCATGTGAAAAATGAAAAAATATTTAAAATGAAAGAGTTAAAAAATCCTTTTTTTTTATCAATTATGCTATATTTTTTTTAACAAATAAGAATAACTTTATATTTGCTAAGTTTCACGATAAAAATAACACATCCATTTATGTTACAGAAATATTTTAATACTTATAAATCAGATGTTTCCATTTTTATTACAGTATGGAACACTAAATGATCGAATTTATTTTGGCCGAATTCCGGGCTAAATGAATAAATTTCAATAGCGATTGTAAACTTGTTAATCAATGCAAGACTATCAATTATTTTAAAAATATTTAATTATTTAAAATTTATTAATTAATTTTAAAATATTCAATGAATGTATACACTGTGAGTATAGTCAAAACTACTCGAATGTTTTAAAATTTATTCTTTTTCTGGCTTTATGGGAACACCTAAAAGCTCGGTAATTTTAACCAAAGTGCCTTAGAAATAATTTTGGTAAAATTAAGAATAAATTATGTTTTAATATTATGTGGTAAAATGTGGTGAAATTTGGGAATTTCATCATGGTTTAGTCATCAGTCATTTAGTGGGTAAAATTTACTTTTAAGTTTTGTATTTCTTACTAAATATGGTAATAAAAACTATAATTTTGAAAAACAGAATAGGGCAGAAAAATTACCAACTGAATAGTTTAAATACCATACAGTTTGGTTTGCGTAACCAGAATTCTAGTTTTTTTTTTTTTTTTTGGCAGAAATATCATTACCTTACAGTTTGGAAATTTTGCGAGAATTTTTTCTCCATGCATGAAGAGTGAAACTTTTTCATAGTATTTTTTTTTCAATACTAGTCTTAAAATTGGATTCTATGTCAGACAGTTGAATCAGGTCTACAATGGCATTTAGGTGTTCCCTAGGGTTCCGCGAAACACCATTTGGGAACCCTTGCTCTGAAGCATAAGAAACATTTAGAAATGAATTTATAACATACAGATAATATATTAAATTTCTTTGTAACAATTGGGCTTACGCTCCGCTCGCTGCGTTTCTCAACCCTAGGAACTGCTTTCGTCAGTTTAAATATTCAGTAGAGAGTCGGTTCAATTGAGACTAAAGCCGGTCCGGATAATTGAACAACTTTAAAAAATGGGTATGCGAATATTATTCAGTAACTTACTTTCACACTTTTTTCAGGCTTAGGATTCACAATTGTAGTGTTGCCAATTATAGCATGCTACAAATAGCGTAATTAAATTTTTTTATTTTTTTTTTAATTTTATTAGAAACCTGTTCTCTTATCAGAGAAACTACTTTTGACCTTCTTCAAGGTTATTTTCAAAGCTACCAGGGACAAAAGAAACCATTTTTCGATCCCTTTTTAGATATTCCGAAAGTAAAAAAGCTTTTTCGGCAAAAAAATTCTTTTGGGGAAGGTGGGGAAAAAATATAGGGTCCTTGTACGATCCAGATAATTGAACAACCCGGTAAATCGGCGTTCGGATAATCTGTGCTCTATTGTAAATTTTTGTTTTGTATTTATGCAAACCTTAAAAACAGTAACTTCGTAGCAAATCAATAACTGCTTAAAAGCAAATCTCAATATTGTAATGCATTATTAAAGAAATATTAATATGTTTCTTCACTGAGGCAAAATGAAAAAAATGCAATAGAAAACTGAGCGAAGAAGAGTAAAAGTAAACACTTTTTTCTGGAATGAGTTTTTTTTCCGTCACGAAACAATAGCTACTTCTTTAAAAACTCATACTATCTGAAAGAAAGGTACTCTAACTTGTTTTACTCACTTCAAATATGAGAAGATAACAGGTGTTGTGGATTTTCTTCTAGAAGGAAACAGTTTGAAAACTAAAAAAATTTTGAGAATAAGCACATTGCTTTTTTTTTTTTGCTTTTTTTGGAAAAAATCTATGGTTCTTAATCAAAAAGTGCTTAAAGAATATCTTCATGATTAAACTTTATAATACAAAATTATAATAAAACAAAGTCAATATAATAAAATCAGTAGCGACTGTAAGGGAAAACGAAAAAGAAAATATTCATTGTTTAATTTTATTCTTTAAATGATAATTCGTCAATTTTGACTTAAAACTTTTATGTTTGAAACCTATTGTATTTTATTCCTTTCTCGCAGACTATACCTAACTTTTTTGCTAGGAAATAATTTTGAACTTTTTAACATCATTCACTCTTTTTGGATTTCATTCACTACTTCAAAAGCAAAGTATTCTGCAAAGTAAATTTCATTTTGACTGAAAACTGTCAAACGCTTTTTTTACTTTCATTTACTTCTAGTTGTTTATCATTTGCAAATACTTTCTCTTTTTTCTCTCTTAAATTAAAAGTAAACCCAAATGTTGTATTTACAGCTCTGGAGACAATAGTTTTTACAAACTACTGGTTTAGTGTAACTGCAGTTCAATTGAGATTCTAATGATTCTAAAAATTAAAAGAAAAGAGAATAATACATTTTTCAAACAATTATTTAATAATGAAAAGCTACAATAAAACAATGACTGTTCAATAAATAAATTATGCTGGTTTTGGTCTCACTACTAGATAGGAGACGAAATCAGCCCGAGACTGAGGCTGGGTCCGACACAGGTTCGGACTCGTTTACAAAAAAAAAAGATTTCCGGCCCGGTAGACTCCGATTCATGAGGAAATTTCAATTTTTTTTTTTAATACTTTTAAACAAACTTTTGGTTCAGTTGTTGAGCATAAAAATTGCAAAATTCATAAGGTATAAAAATCAACAGCGATCTGCTACTTCTGTTCAGTGCTTTTGTACTCAGTGTTCAATTCAGTTTTTTCAGTGCTCAAATTACTTTAATTTTGCTTTAAAATTTTAATTTTCTTTTTTAATTTTTCTTCCAGTTATCTTGGAATTTCAATGGGTTCAGTTTTCTTCCTCGGTTTTTCTTTCATATATTAACAATAGAAAAGGTTTTAATTTATAATTACCTTGTTTAGACATCAAAGGCCAAGTGATGAGACCGCTAAATTTAGCCTTTATTCGACGTATACCTCGGTCTCGGGCGAAATCGGGCTCTAACTAATCTTATGTCTCTCGGGCTCGGGTGGGCTTGGTTTAAAATTCTTCGGACTCAGGCTGACTTTTGACCTCCAAAAACGAGCCCGTGCTCATCTCCACTGTCTACACTTGCTCAAATATAATTCCCACTACAACATCCAAAAAATAGGCAGCAACAAATAAAGGTATAAGCAAATTCTACACAAGAAAATGGTCTTATATTCTTGTATTCTATATTCTTGTGTTCATCTATATATATTGATGGATAGATATTATAATATCTGTGGATTACAAATAATAATTTTAAAAATTCTCTGCAAAACACTTTCCATTAATGATGGTGATTTTTTTTTATTTAATCAATCACTTTTACTGATTAAAATGAAATAGTTTTTTTACAACCCATTTAAAAATGAATTTTTTGGTTTGGAATCGAGATATAAAAGAAAAACTCTGATTAAACCACACAGTCTCAATGTCTTTTTTTTTTCATAAATTAATAAATTATAGAATACTTCTCATTCAGAAATTTTTTTTTGCAAACAATATAACTGTCTTTTCACAATTGTAAAAAAAACTATTCCCCTCTAAAAAAAAAAGTATTACTACTTTAATCTCCTTTTTCGCCACTGGATCTAACTCATTACGACACTGTAACCTTGCCAAATGCCCTGAATTGTAAACTAAAAGCTGTAAAGGTTGAGTATTTTTTTAATCAGTTTCCTCTGTGTCTTCCTATTTCTTTTGTCACTAAAGATTTAGTCTTTCTCAAAAAGAAACCACAGAAATTTAGAGCATAAAAGTTCATAAGAAAGAATCGTCCACCTAATCCCTTCCATCGTTTTCTTAAGATTCGAATTCGTTTCTTTGATCCTCATTGATTGCAGAAGAAATAGAGCATTCTCGTTTGTGAAGAATAAGCATTTTACCCATAGGGGGCTCTGCAGTTCTCTTGCATCAGCATTATTGGAAGCAATTAATTAGAACGCCCAGGAGTTTTCTTCGAGTCGATTATGTGAGCTTTTAAATCTGGCAACAAGTTAGCAACCAGAGGCTTTATCGTTTCACTCTTTACATTTTTGTTCTTTCGGCAAAGCTAAGTAATTATTTTTAAAAAATGCTGGATATATTTTTTAAAAAAATCGTTAGTTCACCAATTATTTCTTTTTATGTTTTGATTATTGAATTTTTTACACCCGGAGGACTCCACGCCCTGCTTTTGCGTTGCTTTGCTATCCCAACTCTCTATATATGCTCATCGAAAAGTAAAACAATTTAGTCTAGCTTTGTGTAAATCATGGTATTCCTCTTAGAATAAAGCTCTAAAAATAGACGCCATATACAGTGATACTCTAGATTTATATAAATTCAATGCACAAATATAATTTGATTTGTTTACGTATCAATGCTGATTAAAACTTGCTTTTCGAACAAATAATACAAAGATTTTCTTCAAATACGCAGTTTCTAATTCCAAGGTTTGGAGACATAGTAGTTTTCAATCTCTCCTTCTGCAACTTTTACGGCTGATTTACGTTGCATTTACGTAGCACGAACGTTGCATTTTGCTTTGCTCGAATATTCTTTTCAGATTTATTATTAAATCACTGCTCTATTTTTCATTAATTTTAAAGCATCATTAAAACTAAATTATAGCTTTAATTATAGTGTCACCTACAGCATCTAATCTTATTTATTAATTTTCATACATATTATATACAAAGAGCAGTTTTAAAACCCAAAGCAAAATAAGAGCTGTTAACACAAATGGGAAAAGGATTGTACAAAGGTCAAGATTCGGACCCACTCAACACCTCCTAGAAGAATGAAGGCCTCGGCACGGATCAAATTAGTAAGCCAACGTAACAAACATAAACTGAGCAGGGGGGAATTAAGGAAGACGCCACTACTAAGTTGTGCAGTGAGGGATATACGAAACTTGTCATTATGTTTGGACTACTAAAGGATCAAATTTCTTGTTTGTGATATCCAGTGCTGAGGCCTTCTACCGTATAGGAGGTATTGCCGAATTGTGAGGCCTATGACAGCCATGTTGGCCTAAAAATAATTTAAATAAAAATATATTGCAGAATTTTGTTTGTTTCCGTAACCAGTTCACCTTTAACTTCTTATTTTTGGCCAGCTTATATCTCAATTTGTTTCTGCTTTTCGCGGCCAATACGTATTAAGAATTGTAATTGATTTTTCAAATGACGCTCTGCATCTTATCGATATTGTGATTTCAGCATTACAAAATTATAAAGATCGTATATTTTCCCATAAGACGATGCACAATTCTTGTAATTGGAAACCTGCAAGCGACGTCATCATGAGTATAGATCCTGATTGACTGTTATGAAACGTGACATTTATGTTAGTGACTGTTTATCCATTCTATTTCGAGTGAGCCTAGCCTGTGAAATATGAATTCTCTTTAGTGACACATTCGATATTTGTTCACAAAGAAAGATTTGGTGGATTTCTTACTTAATACAAAGACGGACATGAAGCCATGTTGATTATAAACTAATTATTCAATTAAGTCACCAAATATGCAAAACAAAAATAATCGCGATTACAATAAAATACATAAGTAAATAATAAATCTATGTTAAATAAAAGAAGTAGAGAAGAAGGAATTATATTTTAACAAATTTAATATGCGATACGGCTTAATTAACTTCTTAGAAGCTTTATTTTGAGGAAATTCGTCTTCTAAAATGCTTTGAAACGGGAACGTTCGAAGTCATTTTTCAATACTGACGCAAGGCGCGATATGGAACCATAATATTTTAAATGCACC
The DNA here is from genome assembly GCF_043381705.1 of Parasteatoda tepidariorum. Classification (NCBI taxonomy): domain Eukaryota; kingdom Metazoa; phylum Arthropoda; class Arachnida; order Araneae; family Theridiidae; genus Parasteatoda; species Parasteatoda tepidariorum. The sequence goes on from NC_092205.1 coordinate 4,544,493, forward strand.
ACGTATTATATTCCCCTGGAATAGTGTACCCTACCAAAGGAATTAATTTTAGGTCCCATATGGGGTACACAATGTGGACATACAGTTCACTATGTATGTATAACTAAAATAGTGTTCTTAGAAGCTTAAAATTAAGAAATTCGTCGTCACTTTGGTAACTATGGGTAACTAGTGATGGCCAATGGGTAACTAGTGATAGTAATAAGGCGATCATATCTTTTATTTTTTAATTTTGTCATTGGTTTTCTTGTTCATAAATGTAAGATCTTTTAAAGTGGTATCTTCTGCTTTTACCCTTCTAAGAATCAGTCCGGGTTTTTTTTTTTAAGTAAAAAAACTGATTTCTCTCATTTGTGAATGTATGAGTCCGAAAAGATAAATTCTGAACAGTCTTGCTTCGAACACTTTGCTTTCTAAAGTAAAAAGTTAATGTTAATATGTCCACTAATAAAAAGAAACTTCTTATTAGTTTACTGTCTGGCAATGATATTCTTTCAAAAGTGTATCTCCCAAATGTGCACATCGTGAGTCTTTGCAGCGGGCCAAATTTTGGTCAAATATTTTGCAGCGTTTTGAATCGCTTAGATGTCTTAAAATAAGGAGTTGTTTCAGAATTTTCAGTGCGCACTTCTGTTGCAATCCGTTTTTATAAAATTTCCCCATCGTTCTGCGAATAGTATAGCTTTTTATATGCATGTGCTGGATATTAGTACATATGATGCTCTGCTAAATCTGAGCATGTATGCCTCACAAAGAATACCTCACCGAGCAGTTTCTTTCGTTAGTCACATATTCGAGGAGCTGGACTTCTTCTCCCCTCTATATTCTTTGATTATACAACGTGTTGAATGGTATTTTTAAGAAAAAATATTTTTCCGAAATAGTCAAACTTTTCATAAATCTTTTGTCCTTCCCTGACAAAAGCTATCAGTAAATAATAAAATTTCATTTACTCACTTATTAACTTCTTCATCTTTCATGACTCCGTTAAAAAAAATTAATGAATGAAATTTGCATTTGTAATTTTTGTTAATAACGCAAACAATAAACACAAAACTAATTTTTTTGTGTGAAATCATTGTTAAAATTCATAATCAAAGCCTTGTCAAAATCAAATACTTTTTGACAATGCATTACGATTTTAAAAATTGTTATATCACCCAGCACTAATATATACTATTAATACTAATATATAATCTATGCAATGCATTAAATAGTATTTTTTTAAAAAAATATTTTTCTGAAATAGTCAAATCGTTTTTAAATCTTTTGTCCTTCCCTAACAAAAACAATCAGTAAATAATAAAATCTCATTTACTCACTTTTTAATTTCTCTATTCTTTCACGCCTCCGGTAAAAAAAACTTAATGAATGAAATTTGCCTTTGTAATTTTTGTGAATAACGCAAACAATAAACACAATGCTATTTTTTTGGTTAAAACATTGTTAAAACTCACAATCAAAACTTTAACATGCAAAGAATAATAGAAAAGCAAACTTTCATTTTCAAAGCCAGACTGTATCCGTTTCCGGCTGACAACTTCTGTGTCTATTATAATAAAGTTCTCGCTTTATAATGGCCTTTTCAATGCAACCAAAAATATTTTTCAACCCCTTCGAAAAAGAAACCCCATTCCATAAAACTGGTTGGATAGAAAATGCACTGCCCTGTTGTTCTTACACTGAAAGAATAAAGGAGCCCTTACCTCCAGGATATATACTCGCATATATCCTTTTTCCGGGAAAAAACGGGATAGGAAGAGGATAGTCGGGCGATCAACAGTCAACGACAAAAACAAAAAGAATAGAAAAATATATATATAAGAGACAAAAATAACTGAAATGCTTCTTCTTAAGAAACAAATTCTAAATGGTCGAAGAGAATTTTCCGGGAATAAAAACACCTTTTATTTCTTCAGAGAGAGAAAAAAATAAGAAAGAAGAGTTTTTGGTATGATACAAGAAAAGCTGAAATATCCATTGACTTCAAGTATTTGTAGCGACGATTTTCCTGATAGATATAAAAACGTTCTTTTCTGTTTTATTTCCATTTATCTGTATTTTTTTTGCGTCCCAGGATGGGGGAGAGAATTTTATGATATTTGACGGAGATAAAACGGTTGAGTTATCTCTAGACGAGCACGTAGATGGAGAATTGAGGAGTAAAGAAAAAAAAAATTTCTACTTTGGTAGTGTCTTTCTTATTCGCGAATAAAATGCGAGGAATTAATACGCTTCTTCGAAAATATTGTTTGTTGTTGAATTTATTTATAAATTTTATCTTCGGTTGGAAATTTTAATAACTTAATAAAGTGAGTACAAAGTGTTTATTGGGGCACTTGTAGCAAGATCTTAGAGTCAAAATAACACCAAATTAAACAATGAAAAAACGTTATGAGATCAAATGGATTTTAAAGAAAAATAGAGTTCCAAACTCAGCCATAAAGAAAAAGATGTAGCTGACAATCGAAGTGGTAAAGAATTTTGTAAAGAAATTGAAGGCGATATGAAAAAACGATTTTTCGAAATGGGTACCAAACTCGCTAATAAGGGAAAATGGGAAATAAGGAAGGAAATGATGGAAAAATTAAGGAATCAAAATAAGAATAAATTTGGAAAAGGAAAGCTATAAGAGAAAGAAGATTACTTGATAAAATAATTAATTCTAAAACTCCCAAATAATAAGAAATACGAAATTGGCAACTGAAAGTGAATTTAAAATAAAGCAATCAAATTAGCATCAAATTTTTTTCAGAAGACTAAAGGTGATATGAAAAAAATTCTTCGGAAAAAGATTTTGTTTCAAAATAATGAGGAAAAAATGTGCCGCTGGTGGTTGAAAACTAATAAAAAATTACAAAATTAAGCTGACAATAAAATTGGTTGAAAGATAGAGTGATATGGGAAAGAAGAATTCTCGAAAAAAATAATTAGTTCCAAAACTCGCGAATTTGAGGAAATGTGAAGTTGGTGACTAAAAACCAATGTAGAGATCAAAAGAAATAAGTTGAATAGTTCTCGAGTTTAATTTAAAATTAAGCCGTAAATTTTAAATATACGACTTTTTTTTAAATTTGATAACTCAGAAGCTACTTAACCGATTTCGCTTAAATTTTGTATTTTATCATTTGAAATTACATTTTTTGAAGTAATAAAGATTTGTTTACCTTGCAATTTAAAATTGCTTCGATAATCCTTAAATAAAATGTTAAAAAATAATTATTAAAAATTATTTTTTGCTTGGAATTATATTTCGATAATTCTGAGTCAAAAACTTTCGATACGCTAAAAAATCTCTCGAGATAGGACGAATTACACATAAAGTAAAATTATTGACCGCTTTCCTGTCCAAACTATAAGAACTATATTCTCCATATTACGTCCACCCCCTATATTTTGAGTGACAGAAATCTGTATCCGTTGAAAAAAGGTTATTCCGAGAAAGCACGTTTTTGTGTCTGATTTCTTACCTTAAAATATCATATACACTAATTAATTAGCATATTTGAAGTCACTCTTTTAAAGCATTAAAGATTGAGAACTAGTATGGGAAAATCCTATCGTTAGATAAAACGTTATTTAGGGTGAACTGTTTTTATTTTTCGCCCTGTACACATCAAAATTAGCCATTTTAGCATTGATTGTGGTAAAATATCCGACTCTTTTCAGCTTTAGTTACAAATGTTTTACCTTCATTCATAATTTTTGTATCCAATCGATATGAAATATATAGAACTTACGAGGAAGTTAATGGGATACTTGCAAGTGACGCAGCGTGGCTATCTCGATCCTGATTGGTTGTTGAAACATGACATATGTTTACTCTAGCAACTGTTCTTTCCGTTCTATTTCGAGTAAGCCAACCCCGTCAAGTATCAATTCTCTTAGGTTACACATTCAATATTCTTACACAAAGATTTCAATTCTTTCACTATATATTTCTTACTTAACACAAAGACAGGCGCGAAACCATGAAAACATTAACTAATTCTGCATCGAAGTTCCCATGTTCACAAAACAAATATATCACGGGTACAATAAAATACGTAATCGAATAATAAATCTAAGTTAAGTAAAAGACGTAGACAAGAAAGAATTATATATCAAAAAAATCGTTGTGGAATACGCCACTGTATTTAATTAACTTCACGTTAATTAACAATCTAACTTAGGTGGAGAAACTTAACTCAAATTTAACACGCCTTATAAGCGATCAGCTGACATCGAAAGTCACAGGGGTGGTAACCTTCTTCTTTTTGAAGTGAAAGCACTCAATTGAATTTCCAATTGAAGATTAAGCTAAATTTTTTATGCAGTTATAAAATAGTATATATATTAAAAAAAATGTTTATTTTGTGCCTTCTGCAGACAAATTAACTATGGAAAAAGTAAGTTTAGGCAAAACAATTTGTACAGAATTATAGAACTTTTGCCAAAATGAGCCAAATATTAATTTTGCTTATAAATTGTTGTTATGAAAAATACTTGTAAAATGTAGTATTACACAGGAACTTTTGAATATATTGCTCAAAACAGTATAATTATTTTTCTTAATTTAAAGTTAAGTCTTTTAAATTTAACCTTTTACTAATGTACAAATATTAAAGTTTACATAAACGTAACCTTTAACTTTTAAATCTTACATTAAGGTAACCTTTAATTGCCAACAATGCTCTTCGCCTGTGGAATGAATTAAACTTGGTGACGCATTCAAGTTTAAAATTTATAATTTTTAATTCTTGACTTAGTACTAACTTCGAAATAGACAAAATAAATTTTATATATGATTTCAGAACCTAGAAAACTATCTGTAAAAATTTAGCGTGATCAGTAAGTTGATTGATTGATTGAAAAGGGCATTGTTCCAAGGAATAATAAAAAATTAATGAAATTTAGCAATCGTATAAATAAGAAAAGGAATATATATTGGCAGTATGAAAATGAGATTGAATTGATTGATTGGAAACAAATTCATCGACAGAATAAAAAATCATCATTTAAAGAAACGAGATAAGGAATTCATTAACTGTATAAAGGAAGACATTAATAGTATTGCTCAAATTAATTTATTGAACAAAATGAAGATGATATTGACTGATTAGATTAAAAAATCAATTTATAAAGGAATTAAAATTTATCAATTTAATAATTACAAAAAAGAATATATTAAATGCATGAAGAAAGAAAGGAATCATGTTTTTCAAATAAATTTGTTGAATAAAAGAGGAAAGAAATTGATTGCTTGGATGAGAAAAAGAACTCATTAAAAGAATGAATAAAATAAAAAGAAAACCATCAGTTGAAGAAATAAAATAAGAAATTTATTAAATGTGTGTAAAAAGGAATTCATTGGAGGTATAAACAAAGAAAAAAAATGGATCAATTGAATGAATTAAAGAATTTATTGGTTAAAAAAAATAATTGATTGAATGAATAAATGAAGGAATGTAGAGGCAAAGAAAACAATTGATTGAGTGAATAAATGAAGGAATGCAGAGGTAAAGAAAATAATTGAAAAAAATGTAAAAAGAAGCTATTGATTCATGTATTGATGGAATTATATAAACGGGGGGAAAAAAAGAAATAACGAAATATGTAAAAAGCTAGAAAGAGAGAAATAAAGAAGAAGATAAAGTGGCTGATAATGCAAAGGTCCTGTCAAAAAGTTATGGACAAAATGTAAAAGGAAGTAAAGTGGATATTTATAAGTAAGAAATGAAGATATGAAGAAAAAATTCTTCTTTGAACCAGTTGCATGTAATTTGTTGATTAAACCTACACTGTTAGAATTTTCATTCTAAAATTATGGTAAAATAACCGACAGCAGTCTGTTCATCCAATTAACCATAAAGTTTACGGTAAAGAACATTTTTTACCCTTACGGTTTTGAAACAGTTTCGAACTAGTATGGTTATAAAACCATGAATACAAAACTATACGGTTTTTTAACCATTGAGAACTGGCATGGTTTGAAGCAGCAAAAAGACATTTAACTGGCTTTTCTCTTTTGCTAGGCATTTCACTAGATAATAGGCATTGGAGATTGTAGGACACAAATTAAGGAGTGCAGGACACTTGAAATTCTTCCTTTGTAGAAGGGAATAGGGGAAATAGTGAGGTGACAAGGCTGGGAGTCGAACCCCCGTTCTGTCGGCCATGAGATGGACAGATTAGCCCTCTCGGCTATAATATGTATGCAGTTGCATGAAACTAAGCGATTTAAGAAGGTGGGCTTAGAGGGTGCGATAAAATTCTGGCTGTTTAACCGCATTAAGTAAAAACAGTTAATAAATGATTTTTCTCATAGTTATCAGTTTTATTACCATCTTATTTATCATTATTTGACTGCTTTGTTGGAATACGGTAAAATAACAATTAAATAAATTGTTATTTAAGTATTTTTTTCGAGAAATTTCTAACAGTGTATATGGCTCATAACCCAGAGTTTCTGAATTATCAAAAATAATAATACATACACACAAAGTACCAACTCATATTCTTTATTTAAAGCTTTTTCATTTTAAAGCTGTTTTTTTTTAGGGTTTTGCTCTTCCATGGAATAACGCTCTCTTGAATAGATTATGTTATTTTCGTAACTTCTGTGAGTTAGAAACAGTTTTTTCTAACTGCGGAGTCAAGTTTAGCTTATCTTTTACCAGCGCCCTCTACGCTAGTTCTTAAAATGGCGAAAAACGCAACTATGAAGAAAAGCCGTAGTTTTGTGAAAATGAAGAGAGTGTGCGATTTAATTTTTTAACAACATAAAGCTACTGCAAGTCTTATCTGGGCCCATAAAAATTTATAAACATCTTGGTGATTTTCATCTAGGTGGAAATATCTCGCCAACTGGGTATTTTTTTTTTAAATTTATAACTCTTTTAAATACAATATTTAAGCTATTTATCCATTCTAAAACTCAGATAATTTTTTACGGAAAGATGGTGAAGGTAATTTATATTGTAAAGCTTTGTCTGCAATATTAGGCACTTAAACTGTTTATTTCCTTGACAAAAGAGCTTCAATGCTCGGTATAAATTCCTAAAATATATAGTTACCATAAATTTACGGGGCAACTTTCCCTAGATTCTGGACAAGGATATAAATCTTCCTATTTTTAACGAAATATTTTACTAAATACATGTGAAATAGAAGGAAACTAAGGAAAATAAATTAAAAATGCACTCAAAAACTTTTGAAGAAAACAAAAACACGTAAATGCGTATAAGAGTATATCGTATTAGATCTACTAAATCCATTTTTTTCAAAATATGAAAAACTATAAACACCTCTTGGTCAGAGCTTTATGCTGATCGCACGATATATTAAGAGAACAAAGTAAGAAAATAGCTTAAAAAAATATTTTATTCATTATTTTTCAACATTCATTGCGTTTTAACATTAATTACGCAACTTTTCTTTTTATTTGTCTCAAAACAGATCCTTAGAAATGAATCAATATTTCATGTTGGTTTTGCCTGTGAGTTTAGAATCTGACTAGAACCCTAGCCTAATTGATGAAAACACGTATTTTTTTAAGGATCTGGCTAAGCGAAATTGACAATTTCCAAAAAAAATTTCTTTTATCGTCTAAATTTGAATTGTTGTTCCTCAGCCGTCTAACTCTCTTTTAAAAAAATTTCTCCAAAAACGAAATTATAGTCATTATTTAATCGCAAGCTGACGGACGAAACTCAAACCGAAACTATAAATTCTTTTTGTTATGCTTTAAGTATTCAAATCTTTTCATTTCCACAAATTATACTTCTTGTGCAAATATAATTCATTTTTAGAAATCAATTTTTGAATAATTGGGTACTTGCATTTCAAGAAGAAGAAGATCACGGATACCCACACATGTCACCCATGACGTCAGCGCCTGCTGAACGTTATAAAAATATGAGCAACAAAAATAATAACTTTTCGAATAAGTACTCTATAGGAATAAGTGTTTTCATTTCTTATTATTTTATTCATGTAAAATATTCTTTTAGTATATTTTGTCGATTTCAAACTTTAAATAACATTTTCAGAAAAACGTTAATTTTATGAAAATATCTTTACGCTAACACACTTTTACGCTAATACACTTTTACAATAAAAATTATTGCGGAATTTTTCGAAACTTTTTTGTACAGTTTTCACATAATGTTCACTATGTTTTATCAAAAAGCTAAAATTTAAGTGTGAATTTATTATTTTTATCATGCTTTCAGTAAACATATTTTGAATTTTTCTTTAAAAAATCAATATTGAAAAATATATTGAGTTTCATTCATTATATTTTAAATTTTTTTTAAAGATTTTAGTTATAAACACAGGTAACCAAATTATTGATCTAAAAAAATTATTTTGATATTTATGCATTAGAATTTGTTGTAAGACTGTTAATGTGACTAAAAAAATTGTGGTTTTGGTTTTCAAATTTAATTTTTATTTATAAAAAACAGTTTAACAGTTACTAAAACATCTGTTAGATTGTCGGAATTATATTTGTGTTAAAATATATAATCCAAAAATATATAATATTAACTATGTTTTATCAAAAAGTTAAGATATAAGTGTAAATTTAATATTTTTATCACACTTTTTGTAAGAATGTTTAGAATTTTTCTTTAAAAAATTAATTTTAAGAAAAATATATTTAGTTTCATTCATTATACTTTTGAAATTCTTTTTAAAGAATTTAGTTCAAAACACAGGCAACCAAATTATTGATCTAGAAAAAAAATTTTTGATATTCATGCATTAGAATTTGTTGTAGAACTGTTAACGGGACAAAAACAAATGTGATTTTCATTTTAAAATTCGGCCCCGATTTCGATTTTCGTTTTCAAATTGAAAAATATTTCATAAGCCTTATTTTTTTTTTTAGATTTAGAACTTTAATTTATAGAATAATAGAATTTATATAATAATAGAACTTTAATTTTATTTTCGTACAGAAAATAAAATTAAAATTGCAATTAAAATTTTAATTAAGGTTGTTTTTAAAAAAATTGTGTCGAACCCAATCGCCTACCTTAAAGTTTAAAAATGGTTCTTTTTTTTCATTTAAGTCAAATATTTTAAGTCCAAAAATAATTGTTGTATTTTTTTGTAACAAAAAAGCCTTTCTTACTAGGAAAAAAGAACTGTTAGATAAAATATACTATATTTGAGAAGAGTGTTTTTTTTTTCATAAATGTTCATTTTCGCTTTATTTTCTTCAATCGAAATCAATTCAAAGAATATGATACTTAAAGTGACATTCAACTCTGGATTAAAACGGTCAATTTCTGGACCTCACGTTTCATGTCGATCACGTCTAAAACTGACCATCCTCAACCAACGCTCTTTCACTTCTTTATTTATATTTCCCTTCCTTGAATCCTTTTTTTCCTTTTCTTCTTCTTCTGCTTTTCCGTATCTCGCTGTTAAGGGTTGGAATTTCAGTTTGCTTTAGAAAAGAAGACCGAGATTTTTTTTTCTCCCTCCTCCTCTTCATCTTGGAAGAAGATGTTGAAGAGTAGGTCTTGGGGGCGAGTGAAAGAAGATGGGGAGAGAAAGTGTGAATATCGTACATATAAATCAAGTGAGAAGCTTCCAGAGGACTGTTTGTTAAGGGATGATGATTTATCTCAAAGCTATTGCCTGTCTTGTGTGAGTGGTTTTGTATGTGGTAGATTTTCACTCTTTTTCTCTTTTGTTATTCATCTGCTTCCCTAAGATTCCCTTTCGGCGAAATTCCCTTTTTTCCCTTTCTCAAAGTTTTTATTGGTTTGAAGCTGAAAATTGAAATACGTTCCACTATGATTTGTTGTTTATTCCAAACAAAATACTGATCTGATTTTTGGGGTGGAAGTTTTCTTCTCTTCGAAAAAAAAATCTGTTTTATAATTCTCAAGCATTGTTGTTCCTCATATATTACTATATTCAAAAAATAATATTATACTGCATTATTTTTAAGCTAAGAAAATTATTTTGAAATTTTCGAATTAATTATATTAAGAAAATGATTAAAACTGCATATCTATCTCAAAAAACTGGAGTATTTAATTATTTGTGCAAGGCGATGTATCGTTATATATCGATGTTATTTAACTATCATTCGCTAAATATTAGTATGTATTATTATAGTCATCAAATGAGTCGTGGTGGCTCGGGGGATATAGCATTTGCCTTCCAAAGAGATGAACCAGGCTTAAACCCCAGCTATGGCTAGTCGATACGAATTCCGCACCTGGCTCGCACCTACCGCAGTGCTGACGTAAAATATCCTCAGTGGTCGGCGGATCACGGGTTGAAATCCTCTTCCCGTCAGTTTAACGGTGGGTGTTTTTCGTGGTTTTCTACTCCATGTAACGCAAATATCGGTTAGTTTCATCAAAAAGTCCTCCACGAAGGCGCATTTCTCCCACTGCTAGATCCAGGAATTCCCTTGTCTTCTGGATTGGGTTCAAAATTGCAAGGCTAAGGGATTGAACGTTGAAAGTCGTAAACCCATAATTCTGTCGGCTGTTCCACAACTGTTGTAAAAAAAAAATAGTCATCCAATAATATTATACAGCAGTATTTTTAAGTTAAAAAAATTATTTCGCTATTATAACTGAATATTTGTTTTGTAGAACCTGCACCTGTAATTATGAGTGCAAGAAGATATACCATTAGATACCGATGCTATTTAGCTATCATTCACTCAATATTGTATTGATATATTCACCCAATACTATTGTGCTGCGGTATTTTTAAGCTACGAAAATTATTTCGTTATTCTAACTGCCTATTTATCCTGAGGAACGGGCGCATTGTAATTATTAGAGCAAGGTGATGTTTAGATATGGATGCTATTTAACTATCGCAAGAGCGATATTCTAGCTTTGATTTCCTCTCTCCCAATGGTGCAATTCCAGTTTATTCTCTCGAAGTTTTCATTGGTTTGAATCTAAACATAAATTTGCTTTTCACTGTGTTTTGTTGTTGTTAATGTCAAGTCAGAAACTGATGTAAAGAGCCTTTCTATGTCACATAACTCAATGTTGTTGATGAAATGCAGTCATTCTCAATGAGGGAAAAATAATTATTTTCAATGATGGAGACAACACTTACTTTAAAATTTTGTTGAAAGCGATTTTCTCGATTAGGGTGCAAGGGACTGGACATAGTGACCGATATAATATTAACAATTAGTATCGAGACAATTTTGCAAGTCGAGATTTTAGAAGGAAATGGGTTGCAAGTCATTTAACATCATAATAGGGAATGTTCGCTTCACTTATCTCTTCCAAAATCGCGTTCTCTTCCAAATTTCATCTCATCCAAGAAGAAAATAGATTAAAGTTATAAATTTAAAACTTATTTATCCTACCTTAGAATAACTTTTTAGAAATTTTCTTATGCTTTTAAGAAATATTTCTGTAACAAAATGCAATTTTCCTACGAATGAAATATAGGATGGTCCCCCCCCTTATAAAGCGCCATCTCGTTGCTTTTTTAGGTGTCACAAATTGTTAATTTTTTTTTTTTTCTGCTGCGCAAAATATATTTGGACGGAGAAACTTTAAATGACGTAGGTGCATAAAAATATATAGGAGGAACGAAGGAATAAAAAAATTAACATTCAATTACTATTTCGAGAATTATCAACTGTTTAACTTGTAAAAAAATGGCTGTATTTACAGAGTTAAATTCAACGTGCTTCCATGTTTCATAAACGCAATACGAATTTTTTTTTTTAAATTGCTTGAAACTTAAAGCAATTTAAAGTGTTTTTTTTTCTTGGGAATTTTCTTTTGCGTTTTTTTTTCTTTTGATATATATATATACTTTTTTTCTTTGCTTTAGGTTACATTGTGTTTTGCTACCCAAAACTTATAAAACTTAGAAAGTTGAAATTAAAATGGGTATAGACAAATGTACGATAAAATAAAACATTATAAGATTCAATTATTAATTGTAGAATTATCAACTACTAAATTCTAAGTTAAAAATACCATTCTTCTCAATTTACAGCCAGCTTAAATGCAACTACTAAGTTGAAATTTGCCGTGTTTAAAGGCTGATTTCTGTTAGGAACTCAACGTGACTTTTTTTTGACATTCCAATTAATTCTAAAATCATTGCTATTTAAATTGCATTATTCGAGATTTTTTTTTCCTTTAAAAATGACTACTTATCTCCTGTTGTAGAAAAATTTATTTCTCTCGAAATCTTCCTTTCTATTAAGCTCATGCTTGACTTGCTGCATAAAGTAACAAAAAAATAAGAAAATGAAGTAAAATGAAGTATAAGAGCATTTTTAAAACAAAAACATTACAACCTAAGCATATTAAAGACTCAATAAAGATGAAAGCTCGACAATTTGAACTGTTGTAATAATATAAGATGATCGTTTTATATCACCAAAAGAGTAAAATTACTTCGATTTATTACGCCTTATTGTTCTCACACAATTTATATCCCTAAAATTAGTTTTCAAATACATTTGATTATTTGGAAATAATCCCGGTAATGAAACATTTAGTTTCGATTGTCATATTAACAAAATATTTTTCAGAAAATTTTAATGATTACATATTTTACTGTCTAAATTATCGTTTTTTGGGAGAAATATCAACTATTCAGAAGGAGAAAAAAACAATGATGAATCCGAAGTGACTGCAGAGTTTGTTGAGCAAAGCGAACAGGGGGTAGAAACCTATAGTACAAAAAAAATTTTTATGACCGTAACTAATAGTTATTTTTTTTAATTTATTGCTTAAAATAATCTGATTCCTTAAACGTCATGGAATAAAGTGTTCATTTTATTTAAATAGAAAAATATAGAGCACAAGTGAATATATAGTGCATATAACATAAATAACAATAGCATTCAGAATTAGCCGCTGTTAATGTTATTGTTTTCCCCTTTTTAGAAGAACCCGAAGATCAAGTAAAAGTTAAAGGTTAAGATGGACAAAAAGAAGATAAATGAATTTCTAATCTCTTAAAATAGGATATAAAATTGCCAGATATAAGTAATCTCATTAAATTAATTTTTTGATAAGCTAAGATTAACGCCCCTCAAAAAATTTCATTCTTTTTTTTTCTTTTCTTTTTTTCGTTTTTTAACTCAGTCTGAAGCACTTATAGAAAGGGATTATGGGATAAAATTGGCACGGCGCCAGTTAGTTATCTCTTACTTATCCTACGTTCTCTTGCATTTCAGTCGACGTGGAGGCGCTGCGGTCGAGAACCACGTGCAAAGAACCACCCACTCACCCTCTCCCTCGTTTTTCGATCGTCGTCACCCACCCCTCCACTACGCAAATCCCCCTCTTCAATTTCTGTTCACTTTTCCTCTCACCCCTCCATCACCCCCTTTAGTGGGACAAAATATGGAGTCTGGCTCTCTCTTGCTCTTATTGGAATGTTGTTGATGACGTTGTTGTGTAAATCTTTCTTTTCTCATTCAAAGATGTCTGATGATGACCGGTTGTCCCTCACGACTGCCGTGAGTGACGAGGAAGATCCGGCTGACCCTAGGACATCTTCTGCCGGACATCAACAGCAACACCCTAGCAGCAGCTACGGTGGCAGTTACGGCAACAGATCGAGATCCGGGGCTGCGGCAGCTTCTTTCAACTGCACGGGAGCAGTCAGAAAAGCCGGGTAAGTTTTATACTATTCTTTCGAGTATTCCCTTCACTGCACATGCGCACATCTGTACTGCGGGTTGACCGGCTGTAGTAAACAAAAAGATGACAGATTGTATACTTAAGAGAAATACAAATAATAAAAAAAATTCTACTCTCATTGAACGATGCTCTTCATTGTGATATAAAAGCATTTCACGTCGAAATTCCATTAAGGATTCCATTGCAGTCCTTTAATTGAATGATTTTTCTCTTAATGCATTACATGAAACCAACACAATAGAAAATGAATCTGTCAAACACATTCTGCAGATTTTTCCATTAATTTTTCTACTTAAGGCGACAAGGGGCTTTCAAATTTTAAATGATGTGAAATTTCTTAGTAAGTTTTGAAAATCATTTGATTTATTTCATTAATTCCATTCCATTGCAGTCTGGATTCTTAATTGAATTATTTTCTTTTATTGCCTTACGTGAAATCAACATAAGCAAGGATGAACCTTCACAAAAAAACATTCTACAGACTTTGAGACACGGCACCTTTAACGAGAAATTTAATTTCTTTTTTTTTTCTTAATGATTTGAAATTTCTTAGCAAATTTCAAAAATGGTTTGGCATAATTTTGAAATTCCGTTCCGTTACAGTCTTAATTTTTAATTGAATTATTTTCTTTTATTGCATTACGTGAAATCAACACAAAAGAGAATGAATTTGTCGAAAAACTTTCTACAGACTTTGAAACACAGAACCATTAAAGAGAAAATTTTGAATTATTTTTAAAACATGATATGAAATTTCTTAGTTAATTTTAAAATTGTTCAGTTTAATTTTAAAATTCCGTTCCGTTGCATTATGGGTCCATAATTGAATTATTTTCTCTTAATGCATTACATCAAAACAACATAATAGAGAATGAATCTTTAAAGGTATTCTGCAGATTTTCGGTTAATTTTGCTACTTAAGGGAGTACGGGACTTTTAAGAAGTAAAATTTAAATATTATTTAAATAATGTTACTTTTTTTAGTAAATTTAGAAATTGTTTGGTTTACTTTTAAAATTCCATTCCATTGTAGTCAGTTTTAATTAAATTAATTTCCTTTGTTGCATTACTTGAAATCAACACAAGAGAGAATGAATCTGTTAAAAAAAAACATTCTACAACATTTAACAAACATTTTAAATTTCTGTTTCGTTGCATTCTGGCTCTCTTTGAATGATTTTCTCTTACAGCATTAATTGACACAACAGAGAATGAATCTGTCAGAAGACATTCAGCAAGTTTTTAAAGTAAAACGGAAAATTTTAGAACTTTCTTCATAAGTGTTATAAAATTTCTTAGTAAATTTTAGAAATTGCTTAGCTTAATTTTGAAATTTCGTTCCGTTGCAGTCTGGATCATTTAAATATATAATTTTTACCTTATTGTCTGCCCGAAAATGACACAATCGAGAAAAAATCTGTCAAGAAACATATTAGTTTTTGATTAATTTTACTTCGTTAGAGAGACACGGGACAATTAAAATGAAAATTTTAGAATTTCTTTACTTTTTTCTTTGAAAATGTTATGAAATTTCTTTGTAAATTATAAAACATTTTTGTTTAATTTCGAAATTTCATTGCGTTGCAGTCTTTGATCTTAATTGATTCATTTTCTTGAATTGCATTCCATGAAATCAACAAAATCGAGAATGAACCATCCAAGAAACGTTCTGCAGAATCTTGATTACTTTAATTACTTCAGAGGAATCGGTACTTTTAATGTGAAAATTTTAGAATGTGATGTGAAATTTCTTAGTAAATTTTAAAAATTGTTTTGCTCAATTTTGAAACTCTGTTCTATTGAAGACTGGGTCCCTTTGGATGAATTATGTTTACTTAATAGAAAACACGAAAGCAACACCATAAAGATGGATCTTTCAAGAAACATTCCACAGATTTTCAATTAATTTTTGAGGGACCTCAAAGGAACTGAAAGGAAAGTTTTAGAAATCCTTTAAGAAAATGATATGAGGTTTTTCAGTGAAAAGCAATTCGTTTATTTGGAAATATATGATAATTTAAAAGAGTTGTGTTGATAATTCTTATAAAATACATAAAAATAAAAAAAATGCAGAAATAATCACTTGTATGCCGACTGTAACCAGAAAATTTTTCAACTTTATTTATAGATATCTAATGTGAACATAAATCGCAACAAGTATCAGTTTCTGCTAGAAGTATTGTGGAAAAAAAAATTTCAGTTTTTTTTTCACTTTTTAATCCAATTTTCACTTTATAACTTATCATTGAAAAAATTATTCAAGCTTTAGGAATATTAATAATTTTTTGAAAAGCTAGTTTCAATGCAACGAAACATGTCTATAAATAAGAAGTAAATTTATAAATATTCGAATGAGAAAAAGCTCGAACTTTTAAATTTAAATCATTAAAACTCTAACTTAATTTGTATTTACAACTGTAAATTTTTCAGTTTTTTTTTTCTTCGTTGTTTCAGAAGCACTTTTTTCGTGACTGTAATCAAGCATACATTATTTTATAAACAATAATAAAATTCTTTTTTCTTCTGTCATTAAAAAAAAGTATCGTATTATTTTTTAACAATCTGAGAATAAAAGTTTCAAAAGAAATAAAAAAAGAATTTTTCAAAAGAGGGGCACATTATACAATTTAAAAAACTAAAAAACAAACTGAAAATGTTAAAATTTAATCAAATATTAGTTTAATCACATGGCTAAATGATTTTTAAATTTTTACTAGGTCGGCAAGTTTTGTGATTTACCTTTTTATAATTCCGAGTTTAAACCGCATCATAAATATAATTCTAATAAAGTTAAAAATTAAATAAACTATATAAATTAAGTTTTATCCTTAGTATGGCTATTTTCTTCTTTTGATATCGTAAAACAATATTCGAAAAAATTGTAAATAAACATACATATTTTAAAAACAAATGATTAAGGCATATAAAGTTTTCTTTGGAAAATAATCTGTTTTATTGTTTTTTTTAAAGCCGTTCTAATGTTTTGAGAAAAATAGAAAAAAAATGATTTTTGACGAAGAGGTTATGAAATTTAGCAAAATAAAGAATAATAATATTTTTCTTATATCAACTATAGAAAATAAGTGGTTACATTTTCATAGTTTTTAATATATTTTAGCAAACATTTCATTATTTTCAATTACATAAAATGTTTTTGATATGAGAAAATTAGACTTTATGTTTATATCAAAAAAACATTTTAAAATAACATTAGTTAAAATCACGTATTGATTATTGAATACTGAATTAAATTTTATATTAAGTATTATGCAATTAAACTATTATTTCAGATATTAATTAGTACACGCTATATTAATTATTATGATTATTTTTGTAATAATTCTACGTATTAAATTACATTAAAAACTTCAATTAATATTTTAAATAATTAAGAAAATCTGAATACCCTTATTCATATTTTCTTCCACTATCAAACTTTAAAAAAAAAATAGTAAATAGTTACATAAATCAATAAAATCATTGTATTATAAATAATCTGCAGCAAAATTAATTAATTAGCTCGAGTCATATTTCTCAAGGTACTAAGGCCGAAGAGGTATAGAAAATAGATATATTTCTCTCATCTATTTTTCTCTAAAAAAATGTACGTAATTATTCATAAATTTGATACAAAATATATAATAGCTGAAATTCTACTCCATCCCCAAGGTTAGTCGTCATCAGACTCTTTCCTCCAAAAATATGGGAAAAATGCTTTCTCCGCAACATGAGAACATATGCCGGAAAACAACTTTTACGCGAATCATCGCTTCCACGTCATTTTTTACCTTCTGCGATTTTTTTGATTTTTTTAACTTTGACTTTTTTTACCTCTTTGTTTTTATTTATTCTTTATTTATAAGTGTTTTTTTTCTAAAACTGAAAAATGAAGCAAAGTACATTTTTTTCTTTTTCGAATTTCGTTAAAATAAGCTATCAGGCTTAAACCAGCATCAACAAAAAAGATTAACAAAAATATTCTTTCTAATAATGTAGGGAAAATAGTAAATGTTTTCTTAGTTTGTTTAATAACTGAATTACATAAAATACGCTTTATTAAATTATTTTTAATGCAAAAAGTTTGGGAAAAATTAAACAGTTAAAAAATTGTCTAAATATTTTATTCGTCAATGATAATAAGTTTTTCATTTTACAATTGTATTTAATTTTTTTTTCGAATGTTTAAAATTTATTACATTTTTATTAACTTTTAGAAAAGAATATCGAAGTATTGTTTTTCTAAAAAAAAAATTTTGCAATAGGCATCCGTTATTTCATAGAATAACTGGGTATTTCATGGAATAACTTGACAAGTCAGTTAAAGTACATAAAATTATTAAATTCTACAAATTAAATAGGTATTCTAAAGAATAACGATTAATTGATTGTTAAAGTTTGAAATACTGCACTCTAAAGTTCTTTGAGCCGGTTTTATCTGCTTTTAGTCAGTTTTGAACCGCTTATAGCTGCTTTGTAATGTGCACACTTCATTCCGCTTTTTTTATACTTTGTTGTTAATGATGTAATATATGAACAATAATAAATTATATCATCTACTTTTTCTTATTATTTACCAATTAATCGTCCCTCATTGGGGAAAAAATGTATTTTTCGAAAGATTTTAGCTATTTGCAATCGATTAATTTATAAAATTTATTTATATGTTTATTTTTAACTTTAACGGTTTATCATCATTTATTTTATAGAATAGCTAGCAAAAGTAGGAAATTTTTCGTCTATTATATACTTTAACTAACTTGTGTAGTTATTTCAAGAAATACCTAGTTACTCTATGAAATGACTGAATATTTAATTGTGATGTAATATGTGCGTGTATATATATATATATATACCACTTATTTTCATTTTACTACGATTGTCGCCACTATNGATAGATAGATAGATAGATAGATAGATAGATAGATAGATAGATAGATAGATAGATTGATTTTCAGCGGTGAATGTCAACAGTCACATAGTCTCTTTGGTGAGTCCCCGAAATATTTTTTAAATCAGATTTTATATTAATTTGTTCGTTGATATTATTATATTTGTTCGATATTTCAATATCTGCTGGTGATAGATTAGGAGAAACAACAGTCTACAGAGTGCCGGGCATTGAACCTCAAAAAACACCAGTGTAAGGTATACTGGGCAGTGGCACTTGACTGGAGCTAGTATATTTTTCGGACATTTAACCAAAGTCGTCACGTGATTGTCCCCCGTAGAAGACAACAACCACTCAGTTAGGTCATTCACATTAATATATATATATATTATCATTATAAATTCGAACAATAGGAAGAGAAATGTGAGGCAGCAACACATTTCATAGCGTAAATTTAAATTATTTCCATATTCTTCTTATTTAGTGGCAGACCTTATAAGGTTTTTAAAGAGTATTTGTTGTTGAAAGGTTTCTGAGCGTGAAGAAGTGGCTCTTGAGGAAGAGGCAGCAGGTGGAGTTGGCGAGGAAGCGCGGCTGGAAAGGTTATTGGGTGTGCTTGAAGGGAACGACGCTTCTCTTCTATCCGTGTGATAACCGAGACGGCCGTGCCATCGACACCACTCCCAAGCATCTCATCATAGTGGATGGGGCCATCATGCAACCCATACCAGAACATCCAAAAAGGGATTTCATCTTCTGTCTCAGCACTGCCTTCGGAGACGCCTACCTCTTTCAAGTAATTTTACTCTTTTCATTTGTTTCTCACCTGACCTTACGTGAAATAACATTTTTTGACGCTATTTTTATAATGGCTGTGAGTTGATGACACTTTTTCGTGACTGTTAGGCATTTTTTCTGTGTTTTGCTAGTGTTCTTACATAAATTAAAGATCAGAATGTCAATATGAAAAATAGAAAGCGGCTCAAATTGTCAAAATAAAAAGTGGCTCAAACTTTCAGAATAAAAAATGGCTCAAATTCTCAATATGAAAAACCGCTCAAGATGTCAATATTGAAAAACGGCACAAAATGTCAAAATGAAAAATGGTTTCAAAATGTCAACATGAAAAACGGCTAGAAATTCCAATATTGAAGAAAGGTTAAAAATGTCAAAATGAGAAACAGCTCTCAATGTTTAAATGAAAAGTGGTTCAAATTTTCAATATGAAAAATAAAAAGCGGTCCAACATGACGAAGGAGTCAAAATTAATATAAAAAATCAAAATGTCAGTATAAAAAATGGAGCCTTGATGTCTCAAGGATCCAATGAGTGTCCGGGTTCGAATCCCAGTAATGAACTTTTTAGCAGATAATGACTATTTATTAAAATTATAATAATCTCCTACTTCACATGTAAAAAAAAAATTTCTTTTCTTTTAAATATCATATTAGATAGAATATTTTCAAAATTAATACCGCTGACTGGAACCGTTCCTAGGCTGGAGTGGAGCTGGACTAGTGGCCAAGTCCTGGGCCATATGGCTAAGGGTTTTTCATAACCTAGGTACATGCTCAGGGCTTGGAGGAAAGGAAAAAAAGTGATGACGGGTATCTATCTAGGTATTATGTATTGTGCAGTTGTACTTTGTAATTGTAATGCAATTGTGTATCATGCAATTGTTTACCGTGTGTATTATGCGAGCTAGACCGGTGGCCAGACGTGGACTATACGGTTAAGGGTTTTGCGAACCTATGTACGTGTCCACGTCTGGAGGAAAAGAAAAGAAAACAAAAGTGATGGCGGGTTGATACGGATTCTGTAGCCAGCTCACACTGACCTTAGTATTGACGCAAAATATCCTCAGTGATAGACTGCTCATGGGTTATGGAGTATTCTTTAATTTGAAAAACGTTTATTGATAAAATTTTTAATCTGAATTAAGAGAAATTTTAAAGTGTTTTTTTCTGGGGGGGGGGACTTTATATTTTACAATAATATAATTCAGAAATCTAACACCTTTTTTAGCAACTGTTAGACTGTTTTCCCTAATTAAAAAATAACCGAATGTATTTTTGCTTGTATTTAAAGCATCAGAAAAGAGATATATAAAAGAGACACGAGTATTGTAGTGTACAAAGGGATTTGTATTCAAATTTAAATAAATATATCATTTTCTATTAAACAATATTGGCCTTTAAAAAGCAAATGTTTTTTATCATTCGTACTACTAACTTTTTATTCATTCATATTAAGGACTTATATTTATATTTAAGTAAATTTTGTAGTTTTCTCTTAAAAATTGTTTGTTTCTAAAAGCTCAATGTTTTATAGAACGTGGTCACATAGAGTTTCGAAAATGAATATCGACACTTTGAAATAAAAGTAAATTCGAAAAGCCTTTTGAACGAAATTACAGCTCAGATAGACCGTAAAAACCTTTACACTCTCTGGAGATCTAGTTCACCTTTTTTTCCTTTTGCGAGGAGAAAAATGTTTTTACGGTCATCGATTGGGTTAAAATAACTTTTTTTTTTCTTGAATTGTACAGTTTCTGTGGTAGTAGATTAACACGGAGCGATAAACTTAAATCTTACTTTTATTGTTAAGCCTATAAATTTTGTGATTCGGAAATCGTTTTACGAAAAATCATCAAATTGATCCAAGATAAAGTAATAGTATACGACCCGTAATAAAAAAATTTAAAACCTCTTTTCTTTAAGAAGGTAGGAAATGAGATCTCATAATAGGAACGCATATTTGGCTAACTGATACAAATTTACTATTTATGGCAAAAGATAAGCTTTCGACTTTTTATTTGTTCATTTAAAAATCCATGAAGACTCGAGTAAAATTCATTGTGTGGAATAAATTCCATCTCTTAAAATAAATCATCTTCAAATCGCTACAACATTGACATCCTGAAAATCAACGTGCAATATATTGGACAAATTTAATAAAATTTTATCAATTAAAGAAAAATTTAAGATTATTTAATCAGTTTGTTTGCCGTTATAAGAAGATTTTCTAAGTAAAAATATAATTAAATTTATCCTCATGAGTGTTAGCTTTTAATTAGAATAAAAAAATCATAAGAAAGGTCAGAAATTCGACTCAAGTAACGTTTGGAACAAATATATATCGCATTTCAAACAATTAAATAGGTAGATTAATAGCCGAAAGCTGATTTAAAATTCAAGTCATCTATATACATCTATATACATCTATATACATAATAATAAATGCGGCTGTGTGTGTGTCTGTGTNTAGCTAGTTTTAAATACAAACATTATGAACACCTTATCTAAATAACTCAAATAAGGTACTTTCGATAATAACATAGGGTCTAATATATGCTCCAAAAGTGTCTGCGGATCATCCATTTAGTCCATTAATGTATCTCTAGTACAACGTCAACAATCAAAACCAGATTTTCAGTCCACAGCACCATCTGTCCATTGTTTGCGTGTGTATATAGAATATATATATATTCGGAGNTTGCACTCTACCCGGAATCCGGAATTTAATGTAGTAAAAATGGTATACATTCAATATTCTATTATATGATTTTATTAATTATGTTTTGGAAATGAACGTGTAATTGGAGATGAAGCAAGTGGAGGAAAAAAAGAAAATGGTGAACTTTTCCCATCTTTTTTTGAACTGAACAAACATATTATAGGAGGAAGCTATTCGGGAAAGCAAAAAACCAAATCGATAACATAGATTTCAATGGCTTATTTAAACGATCTTTACAGAATGTAAGGTTTTAAAGGGGAGCAGATGTTGCATATGATCGTTTTCGACTTAAAGCTGCTATAAAAATGAAATTAGCAAGAAGCCCCGAAAGAAAGAAAATTGGAAAAAATCAGACACAATGTACAAAAACTCGAGAAAAGAAATTAAAAGACTATTGCATTAAATTAAAGAATAGCTTTGTGGATTTGGAAGGTATGAGCAAAACTGAGCAGTTTGAAGAATGAAATGAGTGAAAAATGTATGCGAGTAGTCCTTTGTTAGAAATGCAGGGAAGCATATAATAAAACTGCAAAAAATTCTCTGGGAAAATGAGCAAGAAAACAAACATAGAATGATAACTAACAACACCGTAAAACTCAAAGGAAAAATAAATCACTGTAAATCATAGAGACTGCGAAATGAATATCAAAAGAAATACTGTGGTGAAGTGCTGTGGTAAGAAAAACAAGAGAAACTACCATAGCATGCTGGCTGAAGCTCAGAGAGGAGATGACATTGGTAACGCTAGATAGGTATAAATTATAAAACGCCAGAGAGAAAATCTCCAAAGAACTAATTGCTGTGTTAACGAAATCCAAAGTAGATAGAAGGAGAACTTTGATAAATTGCTGAATGAGGAACAGTACTCAAATTAACGAAAATATAAGATCCCCCTTTTATGAGAAAAAATCTGTACACGGGTTTTATAAATAAAATAGAAAATAGACTTAGTTGAACAGCAGACTGAAAAAAAATATTTATTCTAAGAAACATTATTGAACATTTAAAGTTGAATATATATATATATATATATATAATATATTCATAATCAGTTTATACCTAAACGTACTAAGCTTTACATTTAAACATATTGAGACACAGCTTTTTGTGCGTCCGTAAATACCTATACTATAAATAAGAATTATTGTTTTGTATGGCATTGCTTTGTTATGCTACTGAAATTTAAAAAACTGTTATCACAATAATAACTGTTAATTTTGCAGGCTCCGTGTCAGGTAGAGCTGGAGACATGGATTAACAGTATACATTCGGCATGTGCAGCGGCCTTTGCAAGGCACCGGGGTAAAACGGGGACTCTTCATTTACTTCAAGAAGAAATATTTAGACTAGAAAAAGAAATAGAGTCTGTGAGTACTGATTTTCTTTCAGAATTATTTCATATTTTAATACATTTTTGTCCTTTTTTATTTTTAGTATTATTTATTGAATTTTGTACTCTTCAAAAAATTCTGGACAAAATTACGATAAGTGCAGGTTCTTTTTAATGCAAAATCCCATTTTTACCCTAAAGATGTCACGAACCAAGAAATCTGATAGACCGCTATTTTTGCAGTAATAATTACAGTAAAATCTCTCAATCACTTAAATTGAATAAATATTACTGTAAAAATTACGCTATAATATTTTACGGTGAAAATGGATTTTACGGATGATGCATCGAAAGTACCTGTACTTTTCAAAGTGTTGGTATTGTAATTAACTTTTTTTTAGCTGCAACCTTTAAAATTTTAAAGAGCATGCAAGTAATGTATGAATAAAATTTGAATACACTCATTTAGAAATTATAGTTGAAGTCTCAAAGGTAACATTTAAAAGAAAGAAGCCCTTTGTGATAAATCTATTTTTTTTATTTATTTATTTATTTATTTGGAAATTTCTAGTGATTTCTTTTTAAAAATTTCTAATTTATTTTTTCGTGGGAATAATGCATTTTTCACGTCATTTTAGCGCTAGACTATGTACAACTTACAATTGGATAATTTTCAGTTATACAGTACATTATTTTTCAACACCAATTTAAAAAATTAACAATGATTTGGTATTTACAATACATTGTTAATATTACTGTATAGTGAAGGTACTTTGATATGTTATAGCAAAAATTGTAAAAATTCTTTATTTGCAATATAGTTACAGTAGATAAAAAAAATAACTATATTCCTTATTTTTAATATGCACTCACGGACAAAAAAAATTAGCGCAATAAGAAAGAGTCGTCAAAATGAAACGACATTTTACATACGTAATAACTACTTTGATATAAGTAAATGATTAGAAAATCAAAGAATAACGATAATCTTTGATTTTTCTAATCATTTACTTATATCAAAGTAGTCATTGCGTATGTAAAATTTCGTTTCATTTTGACGACTCCTTCTTGGTGCGCTAATTTTTTTGTCCATGAGTGTATATTAGTATTTCCTTATTTTTAACATATATTAGCAATATATAATTTCTAATATTATTACAGAGAAAAACATTATGTTAAAATTATCGTAATGGCATTTATGGTTGGGTAATAAAACCAAAATATAGGGTATCTAAGCTATTCATTCGGTAATTTTTCAGTATGGTAACATTTTACCGGAAATTCTCAAAATTATAGTTTTTATTGTATAAAAATGCAAAACTTTAAAGCAAATTAAACCAAATAAATGATTTTTACTCGATATTCTAATTTATCTTAATAAAATTACCAAATTTTACCACATTCACAATCAAATAGCATGACAAAAAATATTTTTTATTATTAATTTCGACAAAAGTCTTTAGTAAAACTTTTTTACCACATTCTGGAAGTTTTGATAATATTTTTTTCTCAACATATGACAAGTTATACGGTTCTGTAGGATTGAATAATGATTTGTTTACAGGAGATTCGCTATTTACTTTTTAGTTCATAAAATTTTTCTTTATTACAACTAAACTTGTGATTCGAAATACAATTTAGTGACTTATACTTAATACCTCATGCAATTCGAATCTCACTTTAAAATAACTAATTCCTCAAAATATATCTATGCTTATCTGCAGTTTTGCGATGTTCTTTATATTTACTAGTGATTAAATACGACAAACCACTATTTGGCGCCTTCTGACTCTATACCTTTATTTTGAATCGATAACTTTGCTTCTCTAGTTTTTACCTCATTTAAAGACTAGAGAAGCAAAATTTACAGATATGGCTTTTAATTTTTTTACCATACTTGAAATTATTAAAATTTTCAATGCAAATACAGGGTGTTTATAACTAACGATGTACTGTCAAGAGACTGTAAAAGAAAGTTTTACAGTCTTTACCTCTTCGCCTTAGCTTAACCCAGCCATCGCTGGGATTCGAACCCAGTTCACCTCATTGGAGGGCGAACACTCTATGCTATAATAGATAGTAAAAAGTCGGCTATGAGTCCCCAGTAGAAAAAGAAAAGAACATAATTACCTATTGAAACGCCGGGTAACAGGAACTGTATGTTCCCCATCTTTTTTACAACAAGTATATGCATTTAAAATTAAATTACAAGTGCCATTTGTTAGCTTTCCTCAATTATCATATCTTTTAAAGCATTTTATTTTTAGTACAGAGCATCTATCAGTCAATTTTTGAATTATTTCACCAAAAGTATATCTAATGATAGTCACAGTGGCTCTTTCATACGCTACTTTTGAAAATGTAACTTAAATTACAAAAACCTACAGCAAGAAAAAATAATAATAAAAATAGTGGACATAATCCAAAGTATCCGCGGTATATTGTTTTATGATATTGGATTTTGACAGCCCTCTACTTTTCCTACCTGTAACAAAATAGCATTCAAACATTCTATAATTGATTAAATGTGTTGTTGCAGGACTCCCGAATGAAGCACATGGCGGAACTACAACTGACCGTGGTGGCTGACTCGGACAGCAGGCAGTCACTTACCGGTCAGATCGGACAGTGGGAGGAGAATCTGGAGCGTCTCCACTGTGAACAATTCAGGCTCAGGTGCTACATGTCCTCTCTACAGAATTCCGAACTTCCTAATCCGAAAGTGAGTTTTCATCTTCAGATATACCTTTCAAATTACGTCATCGTAAGTAAATCGTGGCCAATCAGATTCGATACACCCGCGTGACGTCTTTTACAGGTATTTAATTAAATCTGATTTAAATCACATGGTTAGGCAGAATTACTTCACTTCTTCTCGAGTTGCAAGTAACCAATGAGATACCTGCAAGGGACATAGTGGGGATATCTCGATCCTGATGAGTTGTTGAAACGTAGAATTAGTTTTCGTAAGCGACTGTTCTTCTTATTCTATTTCGAGTAAGCTGAGCCCGTCAAGTATCAATTCTCTCAAATAACACAATCCATATTCCTTCACAGCGATTTCAATTCCTTCATTATATATTTCTTACTTAGCACAAAAAAGACACGAAGCCATGTAAAACATTAACTAATTATGCATCGAAGCTGCTAGGTACACAGAACAAAAATATATCACGTGTACAATAAAATACATAAACAAATAATTAAATCTAAGTAAAAGACGTAGACGAGAAGGAATTATATTTCAGCAAATTCAGTGTACGAGATACTGTGTTTCATTTAATTAACATTCTATTTTATATGGAGAAACTTAGCTCAACTTGAATACGCCATTTTGCTTAAAAGCGATCAGCTGGTGTTGACATCATAAGTCACATGTGTGGGTATTCGTGATCTTTTTCTTCCTAAAAAGCAAGAACAGAATTACGAATGGTTGGAAACGTTTTTTAATAAATGAATTTAGTGAGAGTTTCAACGTCATAAATGACTCATTTTATGTAATTTTGATGTTGGAATGGACAGTACATCTCACGAAAATATTTGATTGAACATGCAAAAAGTAGAAATAAAAATTTTATATACTTTGAGAATTTAATTTTATACGTTTTATATTTCTGAGAATAATTTTGTTCCAATAAATTGGTTACTTTTTATTTAAAAAAATTTCATTTTTCTCTATTTTCCTCTGTTTTTGAAATATTTAAATATACTTATTTTTTTAAACATATAACATTAACTTGTCCAGCAATAATCTGTTCTTCATTTCTCAGAATTACGATAAACATTCACGAATGTAACAGAAAAACATCGCATATGTGTGACTAATGGATTTAAGTAGGGGAGAGTGGGGTCAATTGTAACAGGGTACGATTGTATCAGAGCAAAAATTTCGAGTGTCGGGTTCTAGATTTGGTTCCTAGGTGGCGCACAAGGTGTATTTAATAAATCTACATGTACACCCCTGCTGGCAACCACTTCTATGTACTTTTGAAAGAGTTACATCACAAATGGTATTTTCACGCTGCGGTACTTTTTTTTGGTATTAGAATATTATATCGTAACAAAGTAATTTTGTTTAAACAAATAAAAATTATTAACCGAATATGTAAGTGGACACCTTAATTAACATTTCAANAAAATGTTATATACTTTGAGAACTTGATTTTATACACTTTATATTTCTGAGAATAATTTTGTTCCAATAAATTGGTTACTTTTTATTTAAAAAAATTTCATTTTTCTCTATTTTCCTCTGTTTTTGAAACATTTAAATATATTTATTTTTTTAAACATATAACATTAACCAAGCACCATTTAAAAAAGGTTAACTTGTCCAGCAATAATCTGTTCTTCATTTCTCAGAATTATGATAAACATTCACGAATGTAACAGAAAAACATCGCATATGTGTGACTAATGGATTTAAGTACTGATTCACACGTAATCCTCTAAAAAAACATCACTGTGATTTTTTTAATTAGGTAGTATGCACATGCGAAAGCATATTTCTAAAAGTTCAAATTGAAATTCTTTGAAATTTTGGTAACAAAATTTGACTAAACGTGATTGAAATAGCTAAAAGAAACAAAACTAGTTTAAAACACCATCATTAAAAATAAACAAAGCAACGTTTACAGCTAAGTGTCTATGGGTTTCCTGATCAAGAGTGCATTTTCAACTGTCCGAGGATCGTTTTCCGCGAAACTTGTCATTTAGTTTTATGCAGATGATGTTTCTAGAAATTTGAATTAATATTTGCTATTGAAATAGGTTAAATGAAACTTCTTAAGAGTAGGTGTGAAAAAATGTTCCTTATTCAGTTATTTTCAGCATTTTCAGCTATTTAAGTAGTTTAACTCGTACCATTGATTTATCTATCATTGTAAAATCTATTACTTAGTTATTCTGAGTATAGTCATTGTTTAAATTGAACTTACCGGTTGCTTTATAAAATATGCTAGCGCTTAATAGTTGCTTGCTTTCTAATGTTAGTTAATAAAGGAAAGTGTTATTGTTATATGCTTTGATATGTTCCTCAAATTTGTGATGTTGTTCTTGTAGAGCTTACTGACACATGTGTCGAAAGGTACGAAGAGCATATTGAACAAATTGGGTGTCTTCACTGTGTCTTCCTTCCACGCCTTCATCTGCGCTCGCAGCCCTTCCTTACTCACCAATCTACTGTCTGGGAGGGGAGCCACAAAACGGAGACCTCGCTTACCTCTCTCCAGGTCCAACAGCAGCAAGTGAGTTATTTATCTTATTTCAAGTCATTCTTTATAGATACACACAAAAAAGGGCTGAAAAAGAATAAAAGAATTAAAGAAAAATTATATTAACAAAGAAACCAAGAAGAAAAAAATTTAAAAAGAAGAAAAAATACTTTTATAAATAAAATGTTTAAAATTTTAAATGAAAATTGAAGGGCCGGAAAATGAAACAAGGAAAAAGATATGATCCCGTCATCAGCTCACACGATTATATCCGCAAAATGGAGTGCTTTCTAACATTGCATTAATGTAGCCGAAGTAAAATTTATCAAATTAAATTAAAGTTGCTTTTAAAACCTTATTTCCAGTTTAAATTTCATGTTATATTTGAAAACTTGAAGAATTTGTTTCCATTAAAAGAGTTAAACATAGTTAAAAGTTGTAATTATAATAAAATTCTTGGTTGAACTATTTTTAATTATAATGATATTAACAAAAATTTAGAAAAAGGAGAAGATCCGATTATGAATGTCTCTGTGAAGAAGAAAAATATTTTAAATTGCTAGTGATTTAAATATTTTAATGTTAAAAGGAAAACAGTGTAGACCCATTTACCATATATCAATTAGTAAAATTCTAAAATACGTTCTTAATGATATCAATTTTTGTTAAACGATATCAAATAGATTCTCTTTACCTGTAAGTATGTTAACAGAATGGAAATGGGCTGCTTATTATTACTTTTAAAACTTTCTTTTAATAATAGGGATAATTTAAATAACAGAAACAATTCAACAAATTTTTTTAAAATTGATCGATCACTTAAGAAACTTCAAAAGAATTTTGTAACTACCCCTATAGACAAAGCTAAGAACAATTATGCAATCTTCTGCAAAAAAAATTCTATGTTGGACATTTAAATAAGGAGTAAGAAAATGGTATAAATTTTTCGCTTAGTAATTTAAATAATTATAATAATATCATTAAAAAATTTAGTTTACTCTAACAGGTTAAAATTAATAATATACAATTTCCATGCTTAATTATCAGTCGAAATATTTCATAAAATTCCTATTAAATTTAGAACAAAAACTTAGGTGTCTAATACTTACTTAACTAAAGCTGGCATTATTTTCTATAAGTACTTAAATAAAATTACTAACAATATTATTAAGGAAGATGTTTCTTGGATTATCACTAATAATCTACCCATTTCAGAACTTATTAAACGAAATAAAATTAATTCTATCGCGACTTTTAATTTACAAAGATCTCTTCAATAGCATTTCCCTTTCCTAAACGAAAAGATGTTTTTTTTACTATGATTAAAAAATATCCATCATTACGATTTTAATTATTGGGAAATTCTAATTAATATTTCTCTTTTTAATAATTATCTTTACAATGGAAAACGTATTTTTGTTCAAATAAATGGAATACCACAAGGATTCAAGTTTTCAACACTTCCAGTTAACTTATTTAAACACTTTTATGAAAAACATTTCACTCCTAATATTAAATTTGCCTTTAGATTTACTTATGATTTAATTATCTATAATTTTTAAAATTATACATTTTGTTACGTAATATTTACCTCGAGGAATTGATCTTGCTTCGTAATCATGACGATAACATTAATTTTATTTTTCTGATTTTAAGTATTAAAAGAAAATATCCACATTACATCATTGACTTAACGGTAAAAGGATTTATTTTAAATTTAATATAAATAAACTAATTACATGAAATTCTAATTTTTATAAAAAACATTTTTTTAAATACTATTTTATCAAATAAATAGAATTAAAAGAATTTGTAGTAATGCTTATTCATCCGAAAAACAAATCGACAAATTCTTCTAAAATTATCCAACTAATGTAATCAAATTCTATATAAAATCATTGAGCTAATGTGTGCGTTATCATTATTAATAAATTTATAACAAACTTCTTTGTTAACTAATTTTATATTTTTACCAAATCCAATTCAGACAAACCCGTGGCTTCTAACATTTAATGAATTTTTTTCTGTAAATGCTAATAATTTCTTTAAAAATCATCAAAATTAAAGTTCGACCTTTCATTAATAACTTTGAATTATCCATTTAACTGTATTTGTATCAAAAAAATGAATAAAAAAAACCATATAAACTAAGATCTATTTGGAAGAATCTTTCTAAATTTAATTGTTTTTGATATTGCTCAAAATTCCTTGAATGATCAACTGAAATCAAAATAAATGGAAGCAAGTCATTTGTTTTTCTTTTTCCTTCCGGTTAATAAACATAAATTCGAAATTACACAGCGCTTGTATTCCAAGAAAATATATTCAAACTAAACCAGCGTATAATTGAATCGGGAGATTGAAACAAATCCAAATCTTCTGTCCTACATTCGATTCAACAAAATATACTTCAGTCGCAATCATTGAAATTCATTTCCTTTGTACGAGAAGCGGATTTTAAATAACGGAACAAGTTTTGTTTACCTTTATTTGTCATTTATTGTGAGTAAATAGCAGCACATTATGTTGGGTATTACATAAAAAGGTTACGTTTAGGAGACCGATAGTTTCGTGCCCTAATTTGTTTTTAAAAAAGAAACCAAGCTAAGTTAAAATCTCATGAGCTCAACGTTTTGAGTCGAATCCATAGAGTTAAACGTCGTAAAATTGCTAACAGAACGTAGGAAAATTTATGAAAGTATCGTTTCTCGTTGTTCATCAATCAAATCAACAACTCTAATGAAGAGAGATGATTATAATATTAAGGAGATATCGCACTTTTGCGTCATCTTCCGTATGCTCCAGTACGTAAGATTGAAGCTACTGCGCATGCTCTCATTTATTTCAGATGCTACATATCTCTACGTTATGTTGACGTGATTCACGCTGCAGATACAAAGCTACAAGTTTATAGCTGTTAAATGTTGTTTTCTGTTTAAGCCTTTTCGAACTAAAAACATCATGGAATGCGAATTCGAATAAATGTATTGATGAAATTTCGAAATGAATCATGTGATCTTACAAGAATTGCTTCATTCAATAAAAAAATAATTTTAATGGTTTTTGTTTAACATTATGGTTGTCTAATGGCACTAGTTTCACTTTAAACTAAATATATTTTCGCTATTTTAATATTATAAATTATATTTATTTTAACAATACAATTTAGTTAAATAAAGTTAAATAATCAATAGAAGTTCAATAATATTGTTTTCAATATTAATAATAATAATAAGCTGCATTGCTGAATTCATCAAAATCTGTAATCTACCAAATTTTCCTGCTAAATTTTCCTTCTCAAATTTTCCGCCCGCAGTTTTGTGTAAAGTAAAGCATTTCGAATCGTATGCCACAGCTTTAAAGAGATAGTCTACTTACAAGTTCGATACAAGTTCCGGACCCAGCTCGCACCGCCCACTTTTCTTAATCTTAAATTAAAGTTAACGTCTTAAATATGAATTATTACTCACGAAGCCTATCTTATTTTATGATATTGTTAAGCCATAAGTAATTGTAATAAGTAATAAAATAACCATTCATTTTAAACTACTATTCTTTAAATAAAAATACAATAACATCACATTGATTCAAAATGTTATTTCTCCAAAATATCGCATAAGACACTAAAAATTGTTTTGCTTATCTGTCTTGTTTTTTAGAAGATCCCTCAGCCTTTCGGCTAATTCAAGCCAAAGCACAGAGCTTCCTACACTGATCGGTCGAACTGTCAAAGTGCTTCTTCCAGAGGGACAGGTAACAGTACTCAATTTTTTTTTAATAATATTTTGTTTAGCTCAAAATTAATAATTATAAGTAATTTAATGAAATTTGCTTATAACGAATTTGTAAGATTGTATGATTTACAAATTTTATAAACTCAGATATAACGTCAGATAAAAGCAAAATTAACTATTAATTTCAGATGAATGTATTCATAAAACATAAAAAAGTTTAAGTAAAGCTTTTTTGCATAAAAAAAAATTCTAAGCAATTAATTTAATATGAATGTTCCATGAAACATAAAATAGTTTTGGTTCAGATTTTTTTTATGTAAAATGTCCAGTAAAAAATACTTCAATCTGTATGAATTTAAAAAAATAAAATAAAGAACTTAAAATGAAGCAAAAAGTTACAAAATGATGTCTCAAAATGAATAAATTAACTTAAAAACTTCATTCGCTTCAAAAATATGCAAATCGGAAATAAAAATGTTTCAAGAGCTCGAAAACAGGCACCCGTTTTCAAAACTTGCCAGACGTAAATGAGGAGAATTAAAAGTTCCTTACTACCTCTCCATAGCACGTGGAAATGCATTTTACCTTGATTTGCCTCATTTGGCCTCTGAGATTTTTCTTGTTCTGTTTTTTTTCTCTTTCTCGGTTACTGTTGTTTTTCTAGTTATGTTTCCACTTTTATTTTTCCATTTTTTATTGGCTACTTCATTTTTTTTTTAAATTTCAAATCACTTTTTCTTCTCATTCACATCAGACAAGTCTTGAAAATCCCCGTCTGTTTTTGAGCGCTTGAAACATGTCGACTGTTATTTCCAGTTTGTACATTTTTGAAGCGAAGGAAGTTTTTAATCGAGTAATATCTTGCCGTTTCTTCGGGATTATTTATTTAATAAATCAAATGACTGTTTTCACATTTCTTATAAAAAAAATTTTAAAAAATGAAAAGAAATTATTTTTGAGTTTAGAGTACAGCTTAAGTTACGAAAACAGTTTCCATCAAACACGAGAATATTCCACGGTGTTTGGAGAAAGTATTTAAAGCAACCTATTTTTGAGCGGAAAACACTAAAAAGGGTTTGATGGATTTTTTTCTGATTTCCATATCTATTATCACAGATTTGTTAAGCAAGAGATTTATCTAGAGCTTATATTTTCCTTTAACACCGCTGTATATTCCGATGGGAGTAATCTAGGTATGGTCCATAAAAATATAGAATAAGATTAATAATAATTCGCATACTTCCGAATTGTAGTTTATATCTTAAATGGGTCGTCCACTCCGTCATTTATTTTTAATGGAGGAAACGAAAAAAAAAATAATGGGCTGTTTCTTTCTCTGTTATTATCATATATTATACTTTGCCCAAAGAGCATTTGCAACTGTACCCAATACCTAGACATTGTATACAGTACCTTGATAAGGTATAAAATAATACTTTGCCAAAAAAGCATTTGTCATTGCATACAATGTCCAGTCTTTGCTTGCAATACCTAGACATTGTTGCAATGCCTGGTCATTGTATAAAATGCTTAGCTATTATATACAATGCTTTGAAAAAGAGCATCATTACAATTTGCCAAAAGCGCAGTTAACATTATATGCAATACCTTGTAATTGTATATAATACGTACAAGCACATTGTATATTGTATACAGAGTCGTGGTGGCTCAGGGGATAGAGCACTCACCTCCCAATGGGGTGAGCCAGGTAATAAATAATATTCTTCTTCTTCTTTTCTCAGTCTGTGACGGTGTGTGTTCGTGATAACATGACAGTAGAAGATGTTTTGTGGAGTGCTTGCCTGAAGAAACAGCTCGCCCCTTCAGATCATTTCCTGCATATCAAACAGGACAACGACAAATACTACACACCAGCTCCCACTGAACTCTTCGATCAACTGGTATTACTCTCTTTTATTTTAAATAAACTACCACTCTAAGAAAGGCATACTCAAATATCACAAAACTTTCTTCGTGTTTGACGAAACCATTTTCTGGATCGAGCGAATTTCTCGTCAAAGTGACGAAACAACTGGCGTCACTTCTTCGAGAAAACTAATTTCGTCAAAACTAAATAATTAATATTTCGCCATTCTATTTTTTATCAAAAAAAGTATCTAACTTTTCCAATTATCATTTTATCGTGGGCACTCTATAAGTGGACTAATGTCTTTCTAATAATACAAGCCGCGATGGCTCAGGGGATAGAGCGTTCGCTTTCTAATGAGATGAACCGGGGTTCGATCACGGCGATGGCTGGTCGATACGAATTCCGCATCCGGCTTGCACCGACCACAATACTGACGTGAAATATCCTCTGTGGTAGACGGATCATGGATTAGAGTCCCCTTGCCGTCAGGCTAACCGTGAGAGGTTCTCTTGGTCTTCCCCTCCATGTAACGCAAATGCGGGTTCGTTCCATCAGAAAGTCCTCCACGAAGGCAAATTTCTCCCAATACTTGATCCAGGAGTTTCCTTGTCTTCTGGATCGGGTTCAAAATTAACAGGCTACGGAGTTGAATATTCGTAGTCGTAAACCCATAAAATTGAGTCGGCTGTTTAACGACGGTCGTAGAATATAAAATAACAATACAAGAAGGACAGATCGAGCACATACCCGTTCTCAGCGTCTTCCTGGTACGAGACCTTGACCACCATACAGTCCGATCGGCTTAATTCGTCACTTTATTATCGATCGTCTAGTCTTCATTCAAGTTTCGTAATTCTTGTTGACCAACTGCCACAATGCACCAGGAGCATTTTTCTAGTTGAAGAAACATTTTCGTCATGTATGTGAGAGTTTGCATTTCGTTACAAATCACGTGATTTCGTGACGAAATTATTCTTCAAATTAACGAAACTCAAAATGCTCAAGGACTGCTGAATTGTCGAAAGTGAGAGCTGTCTTTCTGAGAGTGTAGTCGACCGATTTCGCTTAAATTTTGTATTTCCTCATATAAAAATATATTCTTTGAAACGGTGTAAAAATTTATAAACCTTACAATAAATTCAAAATTGCTTTGACAATTATTAAGTAAAATGATAAAATAATTATTTAAAAAAGTTATTTTTTGCGAGGAATTATTTAATTGTGTGTAATGCAAATTTTTTAATTGTGTGTAAGGGATTTTCGTTTCACTTAAAAAGAATCAAACTAAACTAAACAAAATATTATCCTGAGTAACTTTTGTTCTCATAAACGGATTTACACAAATGAAGTGCCAATCTTTATGGTTTAAAGTTTTTAATTCAAACAAGTTAAGTACTTAGTTCTAACTGTTAATTAAGTTACGGAATCAGCCACAAAATCGTACTTTCTCTAAATACATATGCCTTTATTCAATGGATTTGTATTTTTTCCCAATGAAATGTGAACGGGATATTGAATTCGCAAAAGTATTGTCCAAATAGTTTAGGCTTAAGAACTGTCAAAAATTTGGGTCCCTATTGTAAGTTGCCCGTTTAACCACCACTCACTTGCAACAATGTTGATAAAAAAGTCATCTTATATTCACCCTATATATAAAGAAAGAAGGTGAAGGATGTGTTTTAATTTTGTATCAAGGACGTGGCAAGGACATGGTATGAATAAAACATATAATCGATGTTGAAATAATGCCAATGAACAGGTGTTCAATAAATTTGATGAAATCCTATTGGAAAGAGACTATTTTTATATATTTAAAAAATAGAAGATTTTCCATTGGTCTTGTAACTTTCACATTTTACTTAGATATAATGACCCATAACAAAAAATATAATGTAGACAAGAATTTTTTTTAAATGTTACATTTTGCAAACTAAACTATTAAACATTTCAATTTTTCATTATTTTCGTAGCAGTCATTCAATATGATACTCGTCTACTTTTGTACTTTAACTGTTCAATTCTGTATTAATATTATGTGTGTATCTTATTCATCGCGTGAGACTAAATTTTATCCCATTGTTTACACCAAATAGTGTCATAAATCACTTTTTTAAATAAATAATTCATTTTCAGATCTTTCAGATTTCATTTTGTTGCCATTTTTAAAACTGAATCTTCATGTTTTAGGTCACGAGAACATCATTTGTTTTATCCCTATCTCAAAAAAAAGACATCGAAATGAATATATTACTCTGTGCGTGACAGAAAAGAAAAGATAAGGGGGAGAGAGAGACATATCAATAATAATGGCACAAATATAAAAACGGCATAATCTTGCTCTTTCAATTTTAATGATGAGAAAAAATGAAAGCCAATTTCCTAAAATAAGATTATTTAAAGTAATTTTATATAAATGATTTATTAGTGAAATAAGCATAAATAAATTATATATAATAAGGTTAATGGTCAAAACTTACTTTTTAAAGCTGCATGCAGGCAAAAAATGAACATTTCATCGGTGAATTTCGGAAAAATCTGGACTCGGCTCGAAATGCGTTTTTATGAAAATGATGCTCAAAATGTGTTTTTAAGAAAATGGGCATAGCTCGAAATGGGTGTTTACGGAAATGAGCGCTACTCAAAATACGTGTTCACAAAAAATGCGCCTTTTCAGTTTTCAACTCATATTTAACAACAAAAGTTTAACTCCTTGCTTATTTAGCCACTAAGCATAATCATTACAAAGGCTGGACTTCGGGGTCATGGAAGTTATTACAGATGTAACTTATCAGGCATCTCTTCGCATTCAGAATACTAAAAAGTTTAAAAAATTTAAATTTTTACAACGACAATCTAATACCACAATAATAAATTTATAGGAACTTATAAAAAAAGCTGTTGATTTTTAATATCTCTTCAAAAAAAAAGATTAATTTTTAAAAAAATATGCTATGTGACCTAGAAAAATGGACGGCATCACATGCTACCTTAAATTTTAATGGTCCGTGCCAAGTTTTCTTCATACCTCATCTAAGCTACTTTAAGAACGATGAGAAAATTATCAAATACAGGAAAGAAAATATTTATATTTTAGTAAAAGTGTTATATTATTATACCTATATCATTATTAAGTGGGTATATTATTATTAATTAATTAATTAGAATTAGAATTTCCATAAGCAATTATAATTATAATTTTCATTCCTTTAATTGATTAATTACAATAATTTATAATTAATTTAAAATACATTATCCATAATAATTTGTAATTAACTTAATTATATTTATTTACAGTTAAAACAATAAGTATTTATAATTAAATTAATTACACATACGGTTACAGCAAACAATAATAAGAATGATAAAAATGATAATGATTTTCGATGATATAAACTCTGGACCCAGTCAGTAAGAGTGATATGCAGCTTATAGGCGTCATTGGTGCGTTAAAGGTTATTACTTTGAAAAATAACTGACAAAAAGAAGACGAAAATACATATTTTTCCTGGCTTGAGTCAAACAAGAAGTAAAGTCTGTGACAAAAATTTCACAGCATCGTGCCTCAAATACTAATCGGTAGAAATAATATACAATCACTTATTTTTCCGCATCAGCAGATTTGATTCTCAAAAATTAGAAAACTAATGAAGTGTCATTGTAGGCGTATGAAACGGTAGAAATCTGTGCCAAAGTCCTCTACCAAGTGGAACTCCTACGTTGCAGCCTGGAAGTTCTTTTCGGGTTTGGCGTGGAAGCGGAACTAATAGAGAACGCTGACCATCAGGACGAACTCTGTGTCTATGTGAGCAGAGTAGAGGAGAACAGCCAAGCTTGGGAACAAGGTAAAATAACATTTTAAAAACTATATTAAAAAAATGAAAAAAAAATTGTTTTACTCAAAGATAGAACGGTTTTTTTCTTATTTTGTTATCTTTATACAGTTGCTTTAATTCTTGCAGCAATCGTTTCTAAAAGTTATTTTTAGGATCCAAAAGCCGATTAATGGCTTATCTATATTCCTCATAGTGCTTAGATCTTTTTTCGGCACTTATAGATTTCGCCGTTGCAGGGCAATGAAATCGCCGATGAAAAAGCAACTGTTCTTTTTGTTTTGTTTTGTTTTTTTTTACTTTTTTTTTCAATTGAATAAGTAAAAAATTAAAACAAATAAATAAAATAAACTCAATTTACTTGCGCCGGCAAAATAAATCAGTACCTTTTTTCGAAAATCAATTTTATCCTTTGTACGACGCTATTTCTAAAAGATTTTACGTAGTATATATTGATTTCGTTACTAATCCCCCTTACAGTCAAACTAAAGGAAGTAAAACTTTTTTCCTAAGCTTTCTAAACATATTTCGTAAAAAATTTCCTTAACAAATTTTCATAAACATTTTTTTTATTTTTTTTATAAGGATACGCAAGCTAATGCTTAAACCATGAAAATAATTGAATTAATAATTCCCAAATAAACATACTGAATACTTTATGCAATAACGTAAATGAATTTATTCTGCTAATTGCATTAAAATTTAAGAAAATCACTGAAACATTAATTTTGGTGTCACATATTGGCTACTAAAACTCCGAATCAACTTAGAATCAAGATGTGCATTTTATAAGTAATAAGCTGTCTACTCGAAAATTATTTTAAATCCGTTAGATCGGCCCATTTCCAATTCATCTGAAGAAAATGAAGATTTGATTCGTTATGAATTTTGGCTGTTCTAAATTCAAACAAGCACGTAAGTTCTTATGTAATAAGATAACCGTTCTTAAAAAAAATTACCCTGAATAACTTTTGAATTAATGATCGTGTTTTTACGTACTAAGGTTCAGTCTTACTGGTTTCAGGAGGTGACTTCAAATACGCTGAAAAGTGCAGACAATGTTTTAAGTTATGAAATCAGACACAAAATAGTGCTTTTTCAGAACAAACAAACCTTTTTTCGACGGATTTGGATTCCTTACTCACAAAATATTAGGGCTAAAAGAATCTGGAAAATATGGCTCCAACTGTTTTCTATATTCTCTATTAATATTTTAGTCAGGAAGAGGTCCAAAGTTTCGGATTCCATAATATAATTTCTACTTCTTGTGCATTTCGTTAAATATAGAGAAAATTTTAAGCAATCTGACCAAAAATTTCGTACATTCGAAAATTCATTTATCCAAAATAATTACATACAGAAAATATTTTATTAATAATTATTTATTATTCATCACTTTATTAAGCAGTAGTCAAAAAAATTTTTAATTGTAAGGTATACTGTTTTCTACATCACTTTAAAGAATGTAATTTTAAATGGCAAAATGCAAAATTTGATAGAAATTGGCCGAATAGTTCCTGAAAAATACAATTTTAAATGTTCGACTTTTCCAAATTTCGTTTTCTGTGGAATTTCAATTTTGTATTTTACCATTTAAAATAACATTCTTTAAAATAATGAAAAAAATGTTTACCTTATAATTAAATACTTTTGACTATTACTAAAATAATAAAAAGGAATAATTAATTAATACAAATTGTTTTTGCATGTAATTATCTTTAGATAAACGAATTTTATAATTGTGATCCAAAAATTTTCAATTCGCTTAAAAATTTCTCAAGATATAACGAAACACGCAAAAACGGAAATTAACATTATGGAGTCCAAAATTTAGACCGCTCTCTTGACCTAACCACAAATTTTCCAGATTGTGGCTACCCTCTGTATTTTGTAGATGCGGAATCCGTATCCGTTGTTAAAAAAAAGGTATGTTTATTCAGAGAAAATACGTTTTTGTGTCTGATTTCATAGCTAAAAATATCGTCTGCACTAACATATTAGCATATTAACATGGATATCAGCATATTTGAGGTCAACTTCCTTAACCATTTAGATTGAAGCCTAGCACGTGAAAATCCGATCATTAGATCAAAAATAATTAAGGTTGATCTTCTTTCTTCTTCTTTAGCGCACTATTACTGTTTCAATTAAGTGTAGTTGAATAATATATGTTTAATGAATGCATTGTGAAATATCCCTAATTCGAACAATTATTATTTTCAAGAAGAATACTTGAAAATGTAATGGGGAGAAAACAATTTTTTTTTAAATGTTAAGATATCCAAAGTGTTTGTTCACATGCTGGTGCAGCTGTGTTATGTTACATGTAATTTAAAACGCCCTCTCGCGGTTTCTGATAACGTTAGTTATCCCATGTTCCTACGCAATTTTTGATTAGTTTGTATGTTTGCTTTACCCACGGTACTTTGAAACTTCCCATAGATTATTTATATAGGGTTAGCAAGACAGTAATTTCGGTTTTTATTGTGAAATAAAACTCAATACTTTCCACACATAATTGAATTTTGATTATATAAATATCTTATATTCTGTTCGATGACCTCTTGTCATCTTTGACTTAATGATCCTTATAGAACTTATGATTTTTATCAGCAAAACAATTCAGAAAGGTACCATTTGAATTCCTCATTATTACTAAACTTTTTATCTCTAAAAAGGTTTTGTAGTCTTTGATATAAATGATCGTGAAAGGTCAGGGTTATGTGGGGTTCACCAATCGCAAAGGAATCGTGTTCCAACTCGACACTACGAAGTTTCACACATTTTTAGAAACACTTACAAAATTATTGGAGCTTGGTTAAAAATTGATATCGCACTCCCATATAGCCCCGACTTTGCACCGTGGAATTATCCCTTATTTCGAAGTTCACAGAACTTTTTAAGTGGTGAAAATTTTAGTAATAACCTTAGATTAAAACTTAATTTTTTTGTATAGAAAATCCGAAATTACTTTCTTGCCAATCTAATAATATATTATTAAATAAATTAGGGAGATAATCATTAATACAAAGTATGAGTTTATTCAGTTTTTTAAGTTCCATGCGTTTTATTTAAATTAAATTGTAAAATTAGATTTCATTCGAGTGGATTATCTATTTTTTTTATTATTATTCATTAATGGTCTGATTCTAGGACGAACTCTAATGACCTTGTGTATGAAATATTACGGCAATAGTTACTAGTATTTTGCTCATAGAAAATTTTGTTTGCGATATTTTGTTCACATAGGTTCGATCCTGCAATAAGTTTATCGCGTAAGATTCTGCCTCGCATAGTTTTAGCGTGAAATTCTATACTATCATACGATATTTTGCCAGTGAGATTTAATAACATAATAATCTGCCAGCGTGAAATTCTGTCTCGCAATGCAATATGCTGTCTCAAGATTTTTTTTCCGCCTGAGATAAGATTCCACTATAATTCGTCAATGTAAAATTTTGTCTTGTGATAATGTGTTAGCAGGAAATACAGACCCATAACATTTTCTTCACGTGAAATTCTAGAACACGATAATTCGTCGACGTGAAGTTCTGTCTCCTAGTGTTTGCATGAGATGCTGCTACCCCATTATCTTTTGTTCGCGTGAGGTTTCTGTCCCCATGATTTTTTGATCTCAAAACGATATTTTGTCTGCTCGTGATTTTGCCTTGCAATATTTTGTGTTTTTAAGATTCTATCTTACGGCACTGAAACCAAACATCAGATGAGATTTTAATTTTTTATTTTATATATTTATCGATGTTAAAACATTTTATAAAATGACAAAATATTATAATAAAGCTCTAATTTAGCAAAGGAAGAATAGTTTGAAAACTCTGAAGCATATATACTTGTACAAATGATATTTTCCGACACGACTCCACTAACTATCCGCGGAATTTGCGTATCTATTATAATTCTCAATTATCCGGTCTAGCCACGGATAATTGAGATTTGAGAATGCTTTATTATACACATTAAGTACATTCACACATAATGGTTCAATTTTGAATTCAAATACGGTGCAAATTTGCCTGCAACCTTAATAAGATGTAAAATTGAACCATGTTTCCTTTCAAATTTAACCGTCATCGGGTAATAAAGTTACGTGGTTTATCTTAACACAAATACTGAAGTTGCACAAAATTGAACGATATTATGGTTCGACAGGTTTAACAAATGCATGGTAAATTTGCACTGAATATCAAGAAGTTTGTATTCAGTATTCTATGCTGTGTCCATTGAGTGATCCAACAATTGTGTTTGCAATAGGGCTGATGAAAGGTGACGAGATAATGGTGATTAACGGTGCCATCGTGAGTGACTTGGACATGATGTACATCGAGAGCGTTCTCCAAGAGGAACTGTCCCTCTGCATGATGATGAGGTCAGCCCGTCTCGAACCTCCCGACATGACAGGAGTGATCCTGCGCACCACAGACGATTACATCGAGTCTCTGGTCTGTCCACCACCTCCCTCGGACTCTGCCATCAGCGAGGAGATGATTGACAAGCTCATAGTCCCCTCACCCCTCTACGGTGAGTCAATCTGGTGTTCGATCTTTTTTTTGTATGTGCGAAGACGTATGCACCCTACTCATTTGATTCATTGCCCTTTTAAAATTAATAGCACTTGAATGAAATATTAATATTTTTATGACGATCAGATCAAGTGCACGATTATAGAAAACAATCCGTGATGATGTTATACATTCCTCTCACTTCAGGATTTTCGGTAAGACTTAGGTAGTTGTAAGTTCAAGAAAAAAATAAAATAAGATATAATTCAAAAAATAGTTTTGATATTTCATTAAAATTTTTTAAGACCTATTATTCTTAGGCCATATTATGACGAATTAAACTGCTATGGCATCTCTGTAAACTATAATATTCTTAAAAATAAAATGTTTTGATCACTTACACAGACAAAGCTTGTCTCAAAAAATGCAGTAAACAAAGTATTTATCATTTTGTTATGCGATCATTGTTTTTGTCTTTAAAAAAAACTCTCATAATTAATGTTAATACGTTAAAAAATACCTCCATTACAATGTGCGTTGTTTCTTTAAATCGAAAAATATTTCTAAAATATTTCTTTTTTTTAAACTTCAAATTTTCAAACAATTTCATTTACAGTTTCATCAGTCACAGTTAGATATATTTTTACTTATATTTTATACACATATATTTAAGTATGTTTTTTTACAGAGTTAGATATATTTTTTCATGTAGGCCACATATATTTTTCCTAGTCATATAGGGTGATGGAGTGAGGAATTAAATATTTCCGTAATATATAATGAAATAAAAACAAAAACAGCATATAAACTTAATTAAATGATATTATGTACATTTTTCTGGAATGGTATAAAATATATACTTTACCCTGATCTGCAACGTCTTCATCTTCCCCTAAACATTACTTTAGAATGCATTACATCATACATAACAACTAGATTGCCAACAGCCATGTGCCAAACAAGACTTTCATCGCTACTTGACTTAATCCTCTTGTAACACTTTGCACATTTATTTACACCTGACGTTTATATCCTGTTTTATTTCATTAATATTAGATTAAAATGAATGAACCTTACTTTTTTTCGCTTTCTTGAATCACCTCGAGTGATTCTTAGCTTTTTTAC
Organism: Parasteatoda tepidariorum; assembly: GCF_043381705.1. Classification (NCBI taxonomy): domain Eukaryota; kingdom Metazoa; phylum Arthropoda; class Arachnida; order Araneae; family Theridiidae; genus Parasteatoda; species Parasteatoda tepidariorum. The sequence goes on from NC_092205.1 coordinate 4,588,171, forward strand.
CCATTGGGAAAAATGTGTTGTTCTAGGTTTTTCATGTCTACACATTTTTCAACTGGATCACCTTCCTCAAAATTTCAAAACTAAAACCGCAAATAAAGAGTTGTATGAGTCAAAACAAATTAGGCCAACAAAAGCATTAATGAAAAAAGCAGCACAAGATTATATAAAAAAAAAAGCAGACGATAAATTTGGAGCTTCTTGGAGTTCATTTTTCCCAGGCTGAGATGTTTATTTTCATTTTTAATGTTTTTACACAGTATTAAAATATTTTTATATTCTTTTTGTGATTAACTTAATTATAATTACTGTCTTGGAGGCAATTTTAATATAAATATGAATACTGAAGACGGGAGAAAATTTTGTAACATCTCAAAAAATTTATATTAGCTGGAATTGGAAATCAATCCAGCCCATTAGAGAAGAGAACATACTTCAATCGATTTAATTTTTGCAACCCATGACGTGAAATGTTGTGAAGTTTATGAAAGTCTCTCCAGAAAAAAAATTGACCAATGGGTAACCAGTGTTTTCAATAATTCGATTGCAATTTTCTCTTTTAATCGTCATTATTTTATGCCCTATTATTGTTGGTACTTATCTTTACTTTTCCGACCACTGCTTTGCTAAATGCAGAACAAGAATTGTGGGGATTTACGCCTCTTTCCCATATGTAACCATGAATTACCCTATCTAAATAAAATATAGTAGTTTTAGACAATGCTTCTAAGTCGTATTTTAAATGTGCATTTTTTAAGAACTATTTGAGCAATTATATTCAAAGTTTTGGTCTTGTCATTTGATATAACATAGTTTAGAAAGATCTAAAAATGTGTATATTTTTACCCTTTTTTTACTAAAGTTTTCAGATCATGTTTTCTAGATTGTGATTCATTCTCACACCCGTTTTTTTAAAGATTGAAAATCTATCCCTTGAAAAAAAAACAGTGAAGTTTATGACAATTTTGAGTCTGGTTTTATTTCTTATACAACCGTGTATTTTAATGAGCATATTTAAGATCTGCACATTGCTAAATTAAAATTGCATAATAAATTATATATTACATAATAAATTCGACACACATAATTCTATAATAATATATAAATTTCCACTGATTGCATGCTAATGCAAATAAATCTAGTCATTAATGGATATATAATTAAAATTGCATGCTAATACGTGAAAGTCTGATCATTAATTCAAAAGTAATTTTTTTTTTTTTACACTTGGTACATCATTTGAAAAGTGAACAGAAACATTTTTTTCAAATTTAACAGAGATTTATCGATGGAAATTTTTAAAATAATGCTACAAAAAACTGCAAAAAAAAACATCGCTTCAAGAAAAATATCTTATCACTTATACTTTTTCAGGTGATATGGACAAAGAGAAATCACCAGAGACTTCTGGACGACCTACTCCTTCTCCTACTCCAATGCCTTCTCAAGACTTGTTAGCTGGACAACTCTCTGCTGAACAAATAGAAACACTCATAAAAGTGAGCCCCATTTTTAGTTTCAAAAAAATACGGATAGTGCAATTAAATAAAGGCTGCCATCACATGAAATTATGCTTCTATTACGAATAATATAATACTATTTTCAAACCGGCTGCGAGTTTGCAACTGTTATTCATGACTGCAATAGAACAAGTTTCGCCCATCTTTAAGCAGCACCCTCTGAGCTGATTTTGAAAATGATGCAAAATGCCAATACCAAAAATAACCACAGTTTTGTGGAAATTAAAATCGTTTGGGATTTACTTTTTTAATATTTGAACAATTACTTCAACGCTGTATAATATATATATATATATATATATATACCTATAAAANTATATATTACATATATATATACCTAAAAAATCGTCTGCACTACTTAATATAGCATTTTTAAAGTTAGAACCAATAAGAATGACTCTCCTAATATGTTGAAATCTGATCACTGGATCAAAAGTTATTAACGTGTTATCTATATTTTTTTTAATTTATTTTGCTTTGCGCAATTATTTGTGTTTCTTCATAAAGTTCCATCTGTATGATTGAAATGCCTTTTGTTGTGCAGACGGCAGAACAAGTAACAGAATATTGTCGAATGCCTATAGAGCAGAGACGGTTATCAAGTCTCGCAGGAAGCACTGCGAGTAGTGGTTCTAGTTCCTTCACTATTACGACGGTCACACCTTCTCGACAGCTCACGGAAGCCGAGAAGCTCAGGAAAGTCATCATGGAGCTCTTAGAGACGGAGAAGACCTACGTGAAGGTATTCTTTTGTGCTCGTCTCTTTTCTTCTTCTTTTTTGCACTTCCTTGCATTTAACGAGCTTGTTCATCTTTTTTGGTGTTTAATGAAATGTCTATAATGTATTCCATATTTATCATCTACTTTCCATCAAACATAAATGAGAAATGTGTTTCTTATCTAAGAACCTTACAAAATAACTTTCCCTATATCCTTTTTTTTTATACATAAAAAAGACAGTTTAGATGGAAATAAAGAAAAATGCTGCAATTAATATTTTTTATGCACTTAATAAAAAGCATCATGTTTCCTTTTTCCAGACAATTAACGTTTTAAGGAAATTATCACACTGGTCACCACTTCAACTAAAGATAAATAATACTCTTTTCCATTGCTATATACATAATGATTAAACATTGATAATTTTGAGTTAAAATAAAATTTACTTAAAGTTTAATATTTTTTAAAACACTATTGTCTATATTGAATAAAATTTACTATATTAAATTCATTTAAACATTTACAAAAATTTAAATATAAAAATCCCTTTTGTAATCGTATTCAAATATAATTAATGTTTTTCCGTTTATTATATTTTAATATGACTTGAAAAAATTTCTAAATGTTCAAATAAAATCTAGAATGTCTATATATAAATTATGTTTCATTAAATAAACATATTGAATGAAATGAACATGTTAAATAAAAATTGAAAACCCTCAATATCAATTACTAAAAGTACAAAGTGTCTATTTATCTTGTAAGGTAGTTTACCGTGGAAAACTACATAAACAGCTTACGTTCAAAGAAATTGCCTTAACATTCGAAGAGTTAGCCATTAATGTACGCTTCCAGCTCTTTTCTTTTAGAAAAGAAAGCCCAGTGCCCGTAAGTGTAACGAACTACAGCAAAATTAGTAGAATTGGCCGTTAATTTACTACAAAGTTACTGTCTAAAAAACGTCTAACTGAAGTCAGGGATGTAGATGCACGGCCTTTTCCTTGGTGGTTTCAGGAGCAGGCTAAGGACACAAAAGTCCCGGGTCCGAACCTAGCCGGCGCCAAAAAACATCTCTGTCGAACTCTTTCTAGATTAATGAACACACAATTCGCTCTTTTTGTGACAGATGGCAGCACTAGACATTATTTCTTCTCACGGCTAACCGTAACTACAAATCACCTGAGTCTCAAACAACGTCAAGGACCGAAGTGAAAATACCTTTTACGAGTATAACGTCAATGGCCACATATACGCGGAAAAAAATTATGGGCAGACCAGCATGGTTATGGTAGTTTTAAGGGCATTCATTTATTTTTACGATCAGTGACTGGAGCACTTTTTGTCGGTCACCCTCCTTAATCTGGAGGTGAAATTTTTTAGAGCACAATGTTTCGATGTATTCTAAAAATTAATTTCATTTAATTTTACCTGTTTAACATTCAACGTAATGATGTCAGTCATCTTTATCGCACAAACAAATAATTTTCAATGCTATGCAATTTTATTGTATGGGTGTTATTCGCTAATATACTAATTTTCAATTTAAAAAAAAACTTTTTTTAACAGGTAAAAGTTACAAAAATGTTTCTCGTACTTTAATCGATTTTGCTCGACTATAAGAAACCAATTAAACTGAATTATTAACAAACATTTTTATTTCAACTCGTTACTCTTGATTGATATAGGTTGTGAAATAGCAAAACAAATTCTAAAAAATGACTTTTTTTTACCTTCACATTCCTGTTTCTGTTAAAAATTTCATAAAACTATAAAATCTTTCAATTTTAACTGTTTACTGATCAGTTTGTTAAGCAACCATGTTTTAAATAACATTCCATGCAGCAAAATACGTTATCCTTACATTTTAGATCAGTTTTAAGTTCCGCAAATATTAAATGAAAAAATAATAATTGTGACGTTTAAAGTACCGTATAGTGTCAAAAATATTGCTGAAATGTAATTTCGAAAATGTTTTATTTCGGTTAACAATGAAATATTTCATATATGTCGTTTTTAAGATACCTCTGAGATATTTCAGAACTAGAAATATTTGAAACAGCTCAAAAATTATTTTTATGTTGGTTGCAGAAAATGGCATTTTAGAGATCAACAAAAATGTTTTTGATACATTTGTTTTTAAAAACATACTTTTGTAACATTTTTTTACTTATCTGAAACAAAAAGGTATCCTGTACATTTTTAAGAAACATTTTACCTTTTTAATATTCTTACTTATTTTTAAAAAAAATCATTTATGGTATTTTTTTTAAATTTTATCTTTGTAGTGTTTGTAACTTAGTCAAAACAAAAACGTTCCTGTTTTTTGTTGTTGTTTTTTTAAGAAAAAAGAAAGAGTACCTTTGTAACATTTGTTACTAATCTAAGAAAAAAATTGCAAATTTACGAACTTTTAATAAAATATATTTATTGAGCAATAGTATATCGAATAGTTTATCAATAGTAATTTGAACGATAGCTTAACAGATTTTTATTTAAAATCCTTGCTTATATGCTTATTTATATTATTATTTAAATATTATATTACTTATCCAAAAATTGTTATAAACTTATATAAACTAATAATTTTTGTAACAATTTTGTCAGTACGTGCACGTCATTATTTATATAAAATATTGTAATTTCTATATTTTGGGACCACCAAAAATACATTTAAAAGTCAACAAGTACATGAAAATCTATTAATAACATTCAAAACGATAACCACGCATCTTTAGCTATGAAAACACAATGTCATAATGACTTAATATTAAATATTGAGAATAAAAATGTTATGGTTGTATAATTCCTAATTTTACTTGCAGAATGCAATTATGAAATAATAACTACAAAAATAAAAAATATGTTTTATTATGTAAGTTTTTCATGAAAGTATGTATATTTAGCTTATGTATAAATGCTAATTAATGTTAGTTACTCTAAAAATGTGTAAAAGGTAAAGATCAGTTTTTTTATATGAAATTTTTATTGAAAAATAATTTATATATGTATATTTTATGTACAAAATCAGTGATGCGGTATTATCACTGATTTGAAAAGACTGTTTATTATTTAATAACGTGCATATTAATGATATTTTATTAATCGTAAATATTATTTCATTTATTTTATTCTTATTAAAACTATGAGTTTTAATTCTTATCTATTTTCTCAATTGCTATCTTAATTTCTATTTCTTCTTCACGCTTACAGGTAAATATGTGTTCCATCATCTGTTTGTTTTTATTTTTATTTAATGATATTTATTAATTTGATAATTTCACACATTCGATATTGTGTTCCTTAATATAATGCATTAAATCATGGGTGAAAATAATAGTAATATGCATGTTAAATTTTTCTCATATCGACAAAAAAAGAGGACAATTAAATTTTGTGTTTCATTTTATTTCAAATGTTTGAAAATTCTGAAAACAATAATGAAACTTACAGTGAAACTATTTTTTTCAATTTTACATAATTTTTTCAATACTTCAAATGCGTAGTGACACTTTTTTAATTACTTACTTTGTGCCTAACCAACAGAAATTAATAAACAATTTTAGTTATTGCAAATAGGAAAAAAATACACTTTATATCCATATCCAAAAATATGTAATTAAGGTGAAAAATTTAGTTTACCTAAAAATTATGTCGTACGAATTTCAGTTTTTGCAAAATTTATTTTTTACAAATTACAGTTTGATTTTATTTAAAATAAAATAGATATTTGTCTTCAATCAAGGATGTTTATTGAAACTAGGCACCAAAAATTCAAAATGAAATAAGAAATATTATCCTAGTCGGTTATTCTTCTTTAAAAATTATTAATATGCTAAAATACATTTCTATTTAAAAATATTTTTGTTTATGCCAATCAAACATTAAACTCTGAAATTCACATAGCATTAGCTCTTGTGTGAAATAACTTTAGGTATTGCATCTACGATTGCAAATTTATAATATGCAATATTGTATTACAGATATAATTGGTAAATATTTTTCAAAAGCACAATCTTAATCAAGCTTTAAGTTAATTTTGAATTTATTTGATTTTTCTAAAAAATAATTATATTGTTATTTGAAATTATAATATGGTGAAATATTCTATACATATTAATTTAAATAATTGTTTATTGAGTGCAGAAGATAATTAGAAGTTAGGTATCGGATTCATTTTTGTACTTTCCCATTTTGTTCTAAAATTATAAATGTTCATTTTTTAACACTCTTAGCGAAATTTAAATTTTAACTGCCTTCACGAGCTATTTTTATTGCTCGCTATTCACATGCAATTTCGCTTTAATCAACTTCTGCTTATGTATTGCAGCAATAACAAACCACACAAATTATCTTTCAAAGCTTTTTTCAATTTTATTTTATTAGTGCGGCATTAAATTTTAATTTTCAATATACCACAACCTTTTAAACCACGTGATTCATTAAAGGATTGCTTATGAGTCAGTTAAGACATTTTAAAAACACATTTAATGCTTCTTATGAAAGATTCTTAGAATTTATTATTGTATTAGTTAAGTGGCGATCCTTGATTACAACAATAAAGAATGCAAATCAAATGAAATTGTATAAACTTTAAATGCTCAATCAATTTTATTATCTGCTTTTAAATGAATAATAAAATGCTTCATTTATTTTAAACGCTTTGCTGAAATTCCTTCAGATATCTTACAAATAATGACATTTAAGATAATTTATTTACTCACGCCTTTTGTTCTAAAGACATAGCGAAATGCCAAAAAAATGAGCATTAAAGGATCCAAACATTCTGCGATGGCATTCCTGACTAAGCTATATTGATTCCACGTTATTCAGATTACGAGCTCTTCCATAATTCCAAAAATCCTAATTCATTGGAAGACAAAATATTTATTCTAGAAATCAGCTTGTTTCTGTAGTCAATCAGCATGTTTAAGTCTTGCCCCTTCAGCAATTAAGATTTTTAGTGGATGAAACTATCGTATTGTTCGGAAAGTAATTTCGTTTTTTGTCAACAGAGGGCTTAATTATATTTTCTCACAGCCTACTTCACCCTTCAGCAGCATAATTCTTACATATTTTGACAGCTGATATAACAACGCTTGCTTGTGAAAAAGTTTAATTAGTTTTAGGCAGTAGTTTTTGGTTGGTACAATTTCAAAAATGAAAAGTGAAAAACCGAATTTTCGGCATATTTCACTTTTTTACTATCAGGGAAAAAGTACAGCTCAAACATAATGTCATTCTTTTATGAACCACTTGATATACACAGAGTCATCAAAAATCAATGCTAGGACCTGTCATTTGTGCATCAAATTACCCGAATCGTATTAGAAGTAGATTATAGTACCCGGAAACTAAGAGTTTAGAATTTTAAAAAAAAATTTTAATATTACTTCGTATTTATTTAATATTATTAATACATTTTTAATGCCTTTCTAAAAATCTATTGTTTTATGATCTCGCTGTAAATTTATGTACTTAGGCTTTTAATACATCTAATTTTGAGAGCTAAAGGTTGTGGTATGTTACCAATAAATAATTATTCAGTATTAAAATCATGTTGATATTTTTTTTCTTAATTTTTTTTTAAAATGTGTGTTATTATTTGTATTGCTCGTCGCCTAAACTATTTATAATTTTGAAAAGCTCTATCAATCTGGGGAAATCTCTAGTCTTTGTCTTGTTACTTTTTTCGCTATATGTGCTTTTTTTAGTTAAAGAAGGGGAACATTTTTGATGCCATATTGTACAATTAGCTGTTTATTTAACTTAAAGTTTATAAATTATTTCGTTTCAAATATCTAGTTATTTCAGAATAAACTATAAAAATAAAAAATTTTAAATCATTCCGACCTATAATTTTTTTTTTTGTGATAACTAATATCCAACTCCTAGTCGCTGTCACTCCCCGACCCCCGGAAGAGCTTGCATATCAGACTGCTTCACTCGTTCATTCCAATTTCACCTTCTTTAATAATTTATACTTTGATATTTTTTATGCTTCATATCAATTACAGTGAAAACTGTATTTCAAATCTCAACTTACGATGAAATCTAACAATTAAAATATTTGCTAAAATAATGAAAAGGTCATGCATATACTCTTCGATTGTTACAATGTGATTGACAAAATTCCTCTCTCTAACAAATTATTGCTAACAACAATGCCTTTAAATTCACTGTGATTAGTTTTTCCTTCACATCAAAAACAATCCGAAATTATTATAGATTTTTAATTACTCCAAAACTTATTTAAAACTTAAACAAATTGGGACGGCTTGTTCCTTTTCAGACATAAGAATATGAATCTGTAAAAAGAATTGTTAATTTCCTGCAAATTGTTTTCGCTAAATTGAATTACGTAGCTAATTGAATTACGTAGAAATGTTTTCTAAACATTTCTTTAGAAGTGTTCAAAGTTTCATATTCTTTTATTTAATAGTTTTTGAGCTACGAGAGTAAAAAACAATCCAAAAAATCGTCAAAATAAAATACCAAAATAATAAGAAACTAATTCGAAATTTAAACAGAGAGAAACGTCTTGCTTATTTTCAGAGAAACAAGTGCGTTGCTGAAGAAAAAAATTTTATTCCATGAAAATTTGAGCAGTAGATTAAGGAATTTCATGAAAATTTGATCGTTAAATCAGAGTTTCGTGAAAATTTGATCATTAGATCAGAAATTTTCGTGGAAAATTGGTCATTAGATCAAAGAATTTTATGAAAATTTGATCCGTAGATCAGAGAATTTTATAAAAATTGGATCATTAGATCAAAGAGTTGCATGAAAATTTTATCATTAGATCAAAGAATTTCATGAAAATTTGGTCATTAGATCAAACAATTTCATGAAAATTTGATCATTAGATCAAATAATATCTGGAAATTTTGTCAAAATTCGGAAATTAGATTAAGAATTTCGAAGAATTAGATCGAACCATGTACTAAACCTACTATACATTACCTGTGCTAATAATATCATTAAAAACATTGCTATTATTGATCTGAAAATATGTATTTTTAGTTCTCATAATTTTTTAATTTGAACACGAAATTTATCAATGTACATAAATATTAGTTTTATTACATGGTAAATACTAACTTCAGAGCATCAGAAATGTTAATCCCTCTAATGGTTCTTTTTTTTATTTTATGCTGTGTTATGTGCGTGTGTTGTTTTTTCACACATCGTTCCTTGTCCCCTCTTTTCAATGCAGCATATGAGCGAGGTGATAGAATGGTATGAGGACGCTACGCAAAAGGTAAAAATCTGCAAACGATTACAATCAGAAATGTATATTACTATGGATATCGTAGCACTTTAGAAAAATATCTCTGATTCCTTACTCTATCTCTCTATCTCTTTCTTTTTTTATTTACTTTTTCTTCAGTTTTTATTAGTCTTGAGAAAGTTTTTATTGTACCTCTTTATCTATTGTGGTTCATAACACTGTAGAATGTACTATAGACATTCCATACTATTGTATTGATGTATAGAATAATCGGATACTATTGCATGAAGGGAAAGTGTGACATTGTTGTTAGTTATTAGGTGATTTATGCCATGTTCATTAGTTTTGAATTAAATAAAAAACATAGCGATATTTTCAGGAAAAAAGGAAGACATCTTTGTAGGAGTTTAATTCGAAATAAGCTATTAAAATTTAAAAATTTCTTAAAATAAAACTCTTTAAAAGGGAGAAATAAATTGTATGTTTCTTTTTTTCTTACATCAAGATCTAATGTAGACTTGGCTCATAAACGTGTATAACTAATCAACTACGTATAACAGTTTTTGTTAGTTTTTAATAAAACATTTTAATAAAATATCTTATCAGCATTTTGAATTTTTGAGCAAAAATATTTTTATTTTGTCACATTTTGTGTATAAAATTATTATACAAGTTTTAAAAAAAAATTGTGATGGGATGAAATTATTATATCCACTTGAAAATAACAATGTAACATATAAAACCTGAAATCATCAGAGCACAATTATGAAGGAAAAAAAACTACGTACTCATAAAACTTATCATGCTAATGCTAAATATATTAGATTATGTATATTTTTTATAGTTTCTAAATACATAGTTTGTCAAGATTATGAAATCAAGGGGTATTAACATCTTGGGATGCTAAGATCAAAATAAAAAGAACCTATTTAAAGATTCCAGAAAACTGTCAGTAGAAAATGTTCTTCAAACTAAATACACTTCTTGACAATTGCTACGGAACAACTGATTTATGCAAAGTAGCGTTCTTGACAGCAACCCAATTACTGTAAAATCAAATGTAAAGGGCGTGGTAGAGCAGTGCGCGTTATCTGTAAAATAGGCAGTGCGCACTATCTCTTCATTCATTCGAAATTTCATTTTGTAGGTATTCGACCAAATAACCCCCATAGGCTATTAAACTTATATCTTCGATATTCAGTATGGTGTTCCAATAATTTCATCATCCATTCATTTGAGTTCTTACGATCGTGGAGGAGCAGTTAGACGACTGGAAGCAAGTCAAAGTGTCACGACTGTGGTCGTAGTAATGGGAATGTCAAAAAATATCATCTCACGATTAAAAAAGGCCACTGAAGATGGAGACCGCTGGTCGTTGTAGGAACCTCGAGAAGAACGATGTGTATCGCCAGTAACGAAAAGAAACAGAAATGTCTCTCCTAAGCAGATAGCTGCAGACCTTGCAACCACTACCGGTACTTATACTTCTCCTAAAACCATCTCTCGGCGATAAGATCAAGTTGGTTTGCATGCACAGGAGTCAGATCGATGCATTCCACTTTAACCACGCCATCGTCGAGAAAGATTACGTTGGTGCAAGGAACGTATTAATTGGAGTAATCAGCAATGGTCCAAAGGGATGTTCTCCGACGAATCCCAATTCACTATGACAGGTGATTCTGACTACTAGTTAGTGTGAAGAGAGAAGGGAACATATTTTGCACAACAATAGGTTCATGAACGTGAACAGTATCGCCAAGACGTGCCTAGTATGGACAATAGTTGAACACAGCTTCACACCTTTGAGCGAGGTAGCATTATGTCTCAGCGGTATTGCAGTGAGATTATTCTGGATTATGTTTGTCTTTTCATGGGTGTGGTAGATCCAGACTTTCTGTCTATAGACGACAATGCGCGGCCACACACTTGCGCTGAGGTACTGGAGGCGCTAAAAAGTAAAGATATTAAAGTATGCCATGCCTCGTGTACTCCTCGAACCTAAGTCCTATAGAATATACTTAGGATGCCCTTGGCAGACGTGTTTCACAAAAAAACACGCCTTTTCCAAACCGTGCAGGAGCTGAAAACCTGCATGAGTTTTGAGAGAGGAGTGGAACAGTATCCTGCAAGGACTCTTCGATAGTTTAGTTAGCAGATGCAAAATGTGCATTAATGTCCAAGAAAATCACACATCCTATTAAGATTTCATTCTGGCAAGAAGACCTATTTTTCATGACTGTTTGAAAATCGCCCAATGAGCCTCTTTTATTATTTTTTATTTTATTATTTTTCGTTATGTCGTTATCTGAACTATTTTGTATGATAATAAAAGAACATTGTCTATACTAGTTACGTACTTAGTTTCATTTCCTCAATCAACGTCTATACTTAATTATTCCGAAAATATAACTGTTCCTTAGCAATTGTCAAGCAGTGTATATAATATTCTACTTCATTCTTAATTTTATTCTTACGATCAGAGAAAAAATTATATTTTTGAGGTATCATTTAGTTCCTGTCTTCTCTTTATATGTATATATTATATATATAATAAATAAATGAATACAAGAAAACACTAAGAAAGTTAAGAAAAACAATAAGTTTCATTTATTGCGCTTAAGCTGCAAGTAAACAGCACNTTTTCTTTGTTTTATTCTTCATTTTGAACTTATATATATATATATATTTTAAATCAAGTTGAAAAGAAAGCTGTGTGAAATGTTAATAAAATTTAATTACTTAAACCATAAATGCCTAATAATAATGCTCAGTAATAATAATCATACCAAAATAAAGCGACATTTTTTCTAAAAAATACAACATAGAGCTATATTATAAAACAAAAACAAAAAAATTACAATTTTTTTTAGAAAGTTTCGATAATTACATCTATCTTTAACTGAAAAAGGAGATGAATTGACAATGAATCTATTACAACAATAAACTGTCCAATGCTAATAAGTTTGTTTCTAATCAATAAAAACAGTATTAAAAATTAAAATGCTACGAACTGAACTCAGTGACACCAGAGTCCGTGAAGGGCCAAAGTCCATTGTGCCCATCCCAGTTTTCATGACCTTGGACTTTGGGGAACAGGAGCAGATGTTCCAGTTGGGTGGTTAGCCGAACGACGAACCCCAGTGTTTAGTTCCAAACTCTTTGTATCGACTCTTTGTACACAATTTATCGACCCACCGGAAGGCTGAGTTAACCTTGCCCGATCTGTGGATAGAACCCCGTACCGCATTACCTCTAAGTCTTCGAGTGCACCACTCAACCATTGTTAAGACTGTTAAGCCATCTTTATTAATCTATGTCTTCATTACAGTTAAACAACTCATCTCTTAAGATTGACTACGTGTCAACATTTTTAAAAATGAAAACATTAATATTAATTAAGAGCGAAGGTGTTATCATTCAATAAGAAAGATATACATTATCATTTATTAAGAAAAACATTCGCTATCAATAAGAAAGATTTGTATTACCATCTATTAAAAACCATGTGCATCATATTATTGATAACGATATTCATTATCATTTATTCATGCACTATCATTAAGAAAGATATGCATTATCATCATTTATTAAACATGACAATATCATTTAAGATATGCGTTATCATTAAGTACAATATATTTATTATCAAGCATTAATAAGGATAAATATTCTCATTTATTAAAAGCAATATACATTATCATTTAAAATTCGCATTATCATTTATTAAAAACGACATAATACTTTAAGATATGCATTATCTTTATTAACAAAAGACATTATGGAAAGTAATACATTGTTTAAATATATTTAATATACATTAAATATATTGATTTAATCAAAAATAAGAAAAAGATATCTAATTTGAAGAAAAAAGAATATTTTAATTTTAAATACGCATAAAGAAAAAGATTTTCGAAGTAAAATTTAATAATCACTTCAGAGTAAAGCATCCCTTTTTTCACAATACTAATTAAAGGCATATAACTGAAACAATATTAAACCACGTTTATACACATAAGTAAAATTTATATATAACGCAATATATTTGAATCTTAATATATTTGATACAAAGAAATATTGTTAAACTATTTTATAGTATTGTTTTGCATTTTTGTGACTTCATTTTTTGAAAGCGCACAGTGAATTTTTGTCATACACTTTTTTGACTTATCTTTTTTGTGCATGCTTGTGAAAAAAAAAGAAAGAAATTGTGCAGTGGCATGATGTGTTTTTATACTCGTGATTTTTTTTCTCTTGATGTAGAAAAAAAAAATGCATGAAATTTGTTTCTCTCTTCAGTAAATTGGGGGTCAGAAGTTTATACATCATTTTACTGTTTTCAGAATTTGTGCTTTCTTTGTGACGGACGTTTACATCACACCGAGGTTAGTAAACAAATATGGAATAATCACGCAAGTTTCATGACTTACTGCACTGCCATTTCAACATTTTAAATTTTAACTTTCATCACTTCTTAACAGTAATTTTTACACACTAAGCAATTATCAGTATGTTATTCACTTGTCTATTATAAATTATTTTATTTAAGTTTATCTATCATTTTATCAGCTCTTCCTTGGTTTACTGATATTTTATGAATAAATAGAACTGTTTTTATCATTAAGTATATATAGAGTTGTTAAATTACAATGCTAGAACATGTAAAATGGCGACACTCTTCAACTAAATGTGTGCAGCACTCCTCTGCGGTAATAGACTCTTAACTTCTTAAATGATGAATTTATCGTTATCTTTTATTATTTTTAATTGAATTTATAAAAATCTCTGTAATCATTTGTTTATTTATTTTAATTTAATTTTTTAAAATGATTCAGTGTTTTTAAAAGGAAATCTAGAGTCAAAAGAAGATAAAAGTACCACCATTAATCCTTTGAAACTAAAAAAAAGAATTACTAAAACTCTTTTTGATAAATTATTGATAAAAATATGAATAAAAAAGAATGTGTGAGTAAGAGACTAAATTGAGGCACACTAACACTAGAGTTATTTATCGTTGAATTTACAGCATCAAATATCAACAGTTTCCTATCAAGTCAATAGAGGGCTCCTTATGAGTAAGGCTAAAAAGAAACTATATAAAAATGTGTTAGGATGACGTCAGAGTCTATCGTCTTTAACTATTACGCGTTAATGGCGTTGGTGTTTGTTTTTAGTTTAGTTTGAACTGTTGTCAATAATCGTCTGTGAGATTTCAAAATTGGACACAGCTCAAAATGCGTATTTAAGAAAATTAACACAGCTCGACAGCCCAAATTTAACAACTAAACAAGAAAATGCGCTCTTATTTTTCCTTATTAATTTAAATACTTAGCATTATCATTACGGGGCAAAAACCTGAAATTCTGGATCGGGGTAGCTAGGTAGAATATCAGGCGATGTCTTCGCATTCAGAACTCTAAACGATAAAGTGAGTTTTAAAACTCTAAATTCCCACTACGTAAGTTTACTAACACTATTACAAAAATTAAAGCACCCGTGGAAACCTTGTAAAAACAACTTTTAAAGTCTTTTCCATTAAAGACTCATTTTATAAAATGTTCCGAGTGATTTATGCTAATGAACGTTATCATTTTACGAGGTTATTTGAATTCATTAGTTTATTCTTGGAAAGAAAGAAAAAAAAGAAAGACACTTATAAAAGAATTTCGAAAAACGTAATCTTCCTTCCTCGACGAGCAAACAGATCTCGTTGCCAACTTTCCGTAGTTATGATAATCTCCCCGTATCCATAACACACCCTTTCTGTAATTCTATTGAAAATTTAATAGCTATGAAAGGTATGGTCAGATTTTAAAAGCAAAAAGAATAGAATAGCTGTGACATTTAGAAAGAATGGAAGAAACCGTGCTAAATGAAATCATGAAAGGAAAAGTTTATAACAATCAAACCTCCAGTCTACCTCTTATACCAAAACTAAGATGACTGGACCGGGTTAAGGAGTTCTGGGAAGAAAAAGAAAAACACTAAATAAAGAGAGCTGGCTAGAGATTGTAATAGAACTCTGTGTGGTAGAGAAATCCAATTTCAACAAAATCTAAATAACTGGAAAGAAGTTATCACTAACTCAATTAACAATTATAAAGTCAACGACTCAAGATTATATCATTTGATTTATGACCTGTAAGATCAGTAATTCCTTAATTAATTCCTATATCATTCATTCATTATTAACCAAATGCTACTCTAACTTTTTAAGAAAGAAATACAGCACTGAAAAATTATTATAATAATTTGATCTCTTTTTTTTTCAATTTGAAAATATTTCTATTGTGAAATAACATTTTTAGATGTATGAATTCTTTAAAAAAAAAATACGTCTTTTTTTAGAAAATAAATGTTCTTTTATAAGAAGATACAATATAAGAATCAGACGAAATTTCCCGTTGTTTTGGTTATAAACTAAATAAGGTTTGTTAAATAGTGATTAAATATATGAAAATATATTTAATCACTATCTTCTATCCAGGCAATAATTTTTCCTAGGCACTTGAATGTTTTAGAAATGCTAATAAAATAAGTTGTTTGAAAACTAATGAATTCGTGTTTTATTTTTTTATCGTTCAATTATTGGGCAAATTATTATAGTCATTTGGCCAATCCTAAGTTGTTTTATGATGGTTTAAAGTTTACCACAAATAACTTATTATATAACCCATTCTTTTTCACTGAGTGGCTTGATAATAAACTTTAACAATTGATAAATCTCTCCCTATTTAAAACTAATTATTTAAATAAAGTGCTTTAGTTAAAGTGCATAATTTAAACTCTCCATAGAAACGAGGCATTCATTTTCTTCAGAGAGAGTACTTCTAATAAATTAACCTAACCATACAATGAGCTGTTATTGATGGGTTTGTTTGAATCGTGTTAAAAGCATTGTGTTACAAAAAATATTATGACAACCAGAGCAGCAGCTGATAAAATTTTAGAATAAGCACTTAAGTTCATGTGCGCACGCATAAACAAAAAGTGCAAAACAATCTAGGTATGTGCTATCGAGTGACACATTGTTTTATTCTGTGCAGCATTTGAACAGCCTGCTGGAACACTATCTGGAACCAATGAAGAAGGAGACATTCTTATCGAATTCTGAAGTGAATGCTTTGTTTGGCAATATTCAGGAGATCGTCCAGTTTCAGAGAGTGTTCTTGCAGAGCCTAGAAGAAGCCATTGCATCTGAGGTGGACTTTCATAGGTTCGATCATCCCGCCCAATTCAAGGTGAGCAGCTCTTTGATTGGTTATGGTAGAAATATTTACCAAGCGCCTCAAAAATAAGATGGAAGGAAATTAATTTTAAATATGTATTATTTAAGTAACATTGATTTATTGTATAGCATATGATGCATGATAAGTAAATGCTTAATTTCTTACACGATATTTTGGAATCTATGCAGCATTTAATCCCTTTTCTCTAAAATAATATTCAATTTCCAATCTCAATTGTTTTCACGGTTCAAACGTAAGAAATTTAAATTTATCTCAATTAAAACTTATTTTAAATAATAATAAGAACTCGAATATCCGCTCTTAAATTTTCAGAAATTGGCATTATATTAGCAATCATGATTTCCAATGTAAATGGATACTTATTTATTTATGTATTGCAATAATTGTTTGTTAGGTATCGTTAATGTTATCCTTTTCCATAGACATATTGGATTAACCCTATCTAATTTTGCATATCTGACCTTATATTCGAAATCCTCCTCCAAAACCCTAAGAAATTAGATAGGATACAGTTTATCATACATGCTTAAAATTATAGCCTTTTTTTTCCAATCTAGACCACTGTTCAACGATGCCTAAAATAATGCAATAACAGTTTAGTAAAATTTAACATTAAAGCAAAACTATGTGTATGCCCACTGCTTGTTCTATTAGTCTCGACTCCTAGAAACTTTCTGTTTTTAGAAACTAAAGGGATGGACTTTGTGAACGGACTGCCTGGGTCATTAAGCATCTTTAATTTAAATAGACTAAATCAAAATTTTAAAAACCCCATTTATTTATTCAATTTTTTGAAATCGATAATTCGTATTTTTGATAGTTCGAGTAAGGCCCAATCACGTACACTTCGAATGATCCAAACTTTATCTGAAAGTGGTAGAGTTTTTTAACTGTCACCTCAGTATATTAAAAAATGTTCTATAATTTTGGCCATCTGTTTTTCAAGACTTTTAAGGAAACAATGCAAGTCGTTAAAGAATATATTCTCAACCTTTTGTTTGGTACTTAAAAGATACACACTTGAGTGCTTTAAGTGCTCTTAAAAGATATCTAAATAAGTGTTTGGTAAGGATACCCTTGCCGTATGGAATAGATTCTATTTGTAGTATTATGCTATAAATACTTTCGAATAACGCCTACATTCTTTTTTAAACACTCGTTTTACGTTGATTAGTTATAAAACAAATATCTTCAGTTACCTTACATTTTTTAAGAAGGTGAAAAAAATGATACGCTTAATTGTAAATTTTTGCTTCTCGCGTTTAAATGAGACTATTTTACAAAATGTAGCGGGAAAAATTTCAATGTAGTTATTGAATAAATTGCAGGAAATTAAAAATTGAAAATACGACTTTTTCAGAGCTACTATATCAAAATTAAATAAGTGTGAAAAATATCAAGTTTGCTGTCTTGGCAGGAAATACTAATTTTTTGTCGTATTCATTTGTACATTTAGATGAAATGAAAAAAGTCATTAAGTGCTAATGTATCGTTCTTGACTCTATCCATATTCATCTACATGTCTTATTAATTTCCTACAATTTAAGTGCACTGATTATTTTTTAACAAAAAATGTGATTTTTATATAAATCGTGTAAATTAAAACAATTTCAAATTAAAACAACTGCAAATTCTATAAGCTCTTAATTGATAAAAAAAAATTCAATCAAAAAAGTTGAAAACTGAAACTATTGGGTTAATAGCTGTATTCATATACAAGATGTTAAGGAATCACCTCCCTTGTTATGTATTTTTAGAGTCCATATCAAAAATGAAGTTTAAAAAGTCTACACGCTATAGATCTTCAATTAATATTGGAGCAAGGAAAAAAACGCTTTTTTTTTTCTTTCAAAATCTGATTAATCTATATTGAGAAAGGTGAGATTGTTGGAGGAAATTTGAAGGCGTTTTTAGAAATGACTTTACACTTCCTCTTTTCTTTCTGCAATCAAACAGTATTCAATTTTTTTAGCATAATTTTCTTGTTAAAGATTCGCTAAATGTTGATGTTTTACTTTTGCCTCGCTAAATATTAATCTGCGCCTCCAAATGATGCACATTTTCGAATGAATACCTTTTCGGGTCGAAACAAAGGTTTTGTGTATTGCAATGATGCGTAAAGGGTTCATTCATGTTTAAATTAACTAGGCATTTTCTTATGTTACCAACCACTTAATTTTTAAAAAATATCTTAATTCTTTGATTATCGATTAAAATCAGAAGATTTTTATTATTAATATATCAAGTTACAAATGCTTGTTCAAAACTCAAAATGTAGATGGTGCTGATGGTTAATTTCAAAATTGAATATGTGTCTTAATTTAGCAAAATCAATTTCAAACCTAACACATTAGCAAAGTTAGCCCTCGATTCTTTTAGTATTAAGAGCGAATTATTTTAAGACATTTTTCTAATAAAAAAAAGTTCTTCGGATTGCAAATTGAAAACTAGAAATATCTTTCCTGATTAAACACTTTATTCGCTTCAAAAATATATAAATAGGAAATTACAGTCGACGTATTGCAAGCGCTCAATAATAGGCGACCATTTTCAAGATTTTCTAGACGTGAATGAGAAGAAACAAAAGTATTATTTTTCTTTCTTTTCATTCACTTCTGACAGCTCTCGAAAATGGGCACCTATTTTTGAGAGCTGGAAACATGTCGACTGTTATATATTTTTGAAGCGAATGAAGTTTTTAATTAGAAAATATATTACCGCCTCAGTCTCTTGGGATTAGTTATTTGATAGTAATATATTCAGTAAAGTTCCGAAACCCTGTTCCGCCTCACTAAAAATACCGGAGTATCGTAACAGCGCCTTGTGTTGTTTTTTAATGAAAAGAAACTTGATACTGGTCATACATTAATGTTTTCTTTCCAGAATGTTCTGTTTGCGCTTGGAAACTCGTTTCTCTACTACGCCGATCAGTTCAAATTATATAGTTCCTTTTGTGCTAGTCATTCAAAAGCCCAGAAAGTGTTACATCCTAGTAAATGTAAAGGTAGGTTCTGCTATATGAATTTCATACTCCGTGTCCTCTGATTGTTTCAAAAAATGTTAATGAATTGTATTGACAGGTCTGAGAAACAAGGACCACGTATGCCCAGCGGCGGGGGAGGGCAATTCTGCCTTGCTAGAGTTTTTGCAGTCCCGCAATCCAAAGGGTCAGCACTCCTTCTCTTTGGAGTCCTACCTCATCAAACCCATCCAAAGGATACTCAAATATCCACTACTCCTACAGCAGCTCAAGCACCTAACGGATCCCAACTCTCAAGAGCACTTACATCTCTCCGGTTAGTACAGTACAGGGCGTCCAAAAAGACTCACAAAGTTTGAATTTCATATATTGCATTGGCATGCCCTTTACAAAAAAAAATAACGTTGTTTGAGGTTGACAGGCGTAAAAAAATACAATGGAGGTAGAAAATGAGTATACGTTTTGCACCAAAAACAACCACATTTACACCTCATATATAACTCAGCAATACTTTTAGTTGAAATTGGATGAAATTAATTACACCTCAAACATATTCATTTGCTTGAAGTGTACAACAAATAACATATACATATTGAAAAACCTCTCAAAGCTGGTTGCGCTAAGGTAGATTTCTATCAACCTCAAGTGTGAAGAAAACAACTTCATACACCTTGATTATAAGCCAACTTTAAATAAACCTCAAATCTACCTCAACACCTCAAATAAGCCTCAAAAATATTTTAAACTTTTGTAAGGAACTAGCCAATTTTTATGCTTTTTCAGTGGTAATACAATAATAGTTTAAGTTAGTGAAACTGTCTTTAATTTTTCATTACCGAATCAGGTGTGTTGAATTGATGTTCGAACTACTTGTATGTCATGGTAGTAAAAATAATTTTAAATAATTGTTTTCATAATATTTTTAGTGGTAATAAAAATAAATTGAACTGACCAAAAAAAATTTTTAATTCAGTAGGGGTTCAAAAATCATTACCGAATGATTATCAAGTTTGTTGTATTGATGTTAGAATTATTTGCATGCCATGGTAGAAAAAATAATTTCAAATCAAATTTGTCGAGCCATGAGTCAAATTAAGGTTGCAACTTACCTCGAGAAAGAGCCGTAAGTGAAACTTTTTAAATGCTTACTTGTTTGAGGGATAAATAAAATTTCTTTATTTACCACGATCTAGTTACAGTTGTAACTAAATAATTAATTATGTCTGTTATAAACAATGAAAAGAAGTGGTAGTAAGTGATAATTTCTTTCTCTGAAATAGAAGATACAAATAAAATTGTTTTATTACCAGTTTCATCTCTTTTTCCTTGACAAATATTGAAGTATTAGGGTTTTTTATCACTGGGGAAAATATCCGCAAAATATGTTATGATAATAAATGTTATATCTTAAATAACCGACTTCCAATTCTATTATAAACATGCTTAAATTTTTTTTTCTGAGTAAATCCACTATTTTTTTCTTTTCTTTTTTTTTTAATTTTTGATATTGGGCCTTTTTCAAGTTTGTATTATTTATTAATTTTCAGAGGCACTGAAAGGCATGGAAAGAGTTGCAGAGCATATCAATGAGATGCAACGAATCCATGAAGAATATGGCGCCATATTCGATCATCTTTCTCGCCAACACTATAAGAGTTCTCGACAAGTAAGCCTTTTTTTTTCTTTCTTTTTTTAATCCCCTTACTTGCAATATTTCTTTTTTTTAACGCACTCTAAGGACGCAGCAAGCGTAAACAACGTTAATTTTTCACGTTTAATTAAATTTCAAAGAGCATAGTCTATAAAGTCAAAGAATATTGCATAACTAATAATTTAGTGAAATATAAAATACGATTTTTAAATTATTTTTAAATACATGTTTTTCAATGCAAAATTGCGACTTTCAGCATAATTTTGCATCTTTTTCTTATTCTGGAGGAAGCCTTCTAGACCTTTCATTTCACATAATGGATGTAGGTATATCTCTAAATAAATTGGAACCTTTAGATTTAATAAATGGAAACTCTCAATTGTTTATTTCCAATTGAACCTATAAATTACAGGTACAGAGCTTAAAAAATATACCGTATTGCGTGCCATAAAAAGCATTATAATGTATGAACTCAAGTTTAAAAGATGACTTCCTGTGATAAAATGATTGTTTACAAATAAGGCAACAAAAAAAATCTAATTTTTATCATAAAAACAAAGAGTAATAGATTAAAATAAATAGCTGCATTACATCATAAAAGCAAACAGCATTAGATATTTTAAGCATTTTGTAAAATTCTGTCATAAAAGCTAAATGTAATATATATTTTGTTACGTATTTAGTAGAATTCTATCATAAAAGAGAAAGGTAATACATATTTTGTTTAGTATTTAATAGAATTCTATCATAAAAACAGAGAGTAATAGAAATTTTATTTTAAGCATTTTATTGAATTCTATCATGAAAACAAAGAGCAATAGAAATTTTATTTTAAGCATTTTATTAAATTCTATCATGAAAACAAAGATAAATTTTATCTAAGCCTTTAGTAGAATTCTACCATAAAAGCGAAAGGTAATATTCAAGTATTTAGTAGAATTCTACCATAAAAGCGAAAGGTAATAGAAATTTTATTCAAGTATTTAGTAGAATTCTATCATGAAAGCGAAAGGTAATAGAAATTTTATTCAAGTATTTAGTAGAATTCTACCGTAAAAGCAAAGAGTAATAGATATTTAAGCATTTAGTAAAATATTCTATGATAAAAAACAAAGATATTTCTTTTTCAGCACGTAGATCTCAGTCCCGGAGAGTTGTTGTACTACGGAGGAGTTGAATGGCTCAATATATCGGAATTCTTAGGAAAAATCAAAAAAGGTCTTGAGCTGCATGCCATGTGTTTCGTCTTCAAAGCGGCTGTCGTCTTTCTCTGCAAGGAAAGGATAAGGCAGAAGAAAAAACTCATGGTAGGTTCTTACCTTACAAAAACAATAATCCACTTTTAGAAAAAAATTGCAATTTTATATATTACTAAAGTTAGC